>NW_016810571.1:3253315-3320964 GCF_001698545.2 Rhinopithecus bieti
CCCCCCGCCCCACCCAAGATTCTAGGACTGGAGTCCTTACAGGCGCTGTTTGCTGTTAGCACAAAATCCAATGGAACCACCAGAGTACTGGCTGAGATGGCTGAAGATGGTCACAACCACTTTGTGAGATCCTTTAAAGGTCTGCAAGATTTTAATAGGGCAATGGAAAAACTTCTGCTCATTCTGGGTGGCAGAGCAGGAGCCAGTGAATGGGAAGCTTGTTAGACACGCAAGTGGATGAGAAAGCAAGCAGGGAGTCCCAGCACAGTCTGCATCCATCAGGAGAGGGGCGGTACTCGAGGCTGAAATGGAGTCAGCGAGTTCCGTTCTTCAGCACAGGAAAAAGAAAATTCTTACTGCGTTAGATTGGTGTTTCCCAAAGTGTGTTCCCTGAACTATTCCATCAATCGATCGCTAATAAAATAATAGTTCCATCATCAAATAAATTTGTGAATTTCGAACACAAAAAAAGTTAAATACGTTTCTTTGACACAAGAATCCTCAGAGTCTGTAATGTGCCAATTTGTATTTTCCCATGGAATTCTAACCACAGAGTTTTTAAAACTCGGAACATTTTAATATCCCCCAGGACACTCATGGAACACAGTCTGAGGAACCTGCTTTAGCATAATGCGGCAATTCCAAATTTTAGCATTAACGTGCCCTAAAAATATATTTCAGTCAGAAAAAGAGAAATGTTTGCCCATATCTAGCTAATTTCAGACATTCTTTAAAGCAATATAGAAATAACTGACTTTCACAATATAGAAAACTCCATTGTGATTTGATGACAGTTTCCCTATTAAGTACCTTGTCTAGAAGTGTGCGCACATGTGTGTTTGCGCATAAAGGTGATTCATGGAAAATTAAAGAAAAAAAGAGTAAGAGAGGTGAAAGAGGTATAGTTGTCCTTTGGTATCCTTGGGGAATTGGTTCCAGGATCCCATAAATATCAAATTCTCAGATGCTCAAATCCCTTATATAAAAATAGCATAGTATTCGCACATAACCTACATATATCCTCCCTTATACTTTAAATCATATCTAAATTACTTATAATACCTAATACAATGCAAATGCCGTGTAAATAGTTGTTATACTTTATTTTTTATTTATATTGTTTTTTATTGTTGGATTGTTGTCTTTATTTTTAAAAAATGTTTTCTATCCACAGTTGGTGAATCCAAGGATGTGGAACCTGTAGATACAGAGGGCTGATGGCGTATGTGGGTGTGAGTGAGGAGTGGAAGGGGAGGGCTGATGGTATATGGGGGTGTGAGTGAGGAGTGGAAGGGGAATGTTTAGGAAGTGGAAAAAGAAAACACTGCCTTTATAGCCAAACTGTCTCTAACCTGCTTATTTCTTCTAAAACATGTTAAGTCCATACTTACATTTATAGCTATTTAAACAGAGAAATTGGAAATAATTGCGTTGTAGGAGAGATAACAGAAATGTTTTCCATCTCAATTTTATAATAATATAGGTTCTAGAAATGTGTTGTTTATCATTGTTGTTGCAAATCACTTAGAAAAAGGTGGTATTTTACTCAAATTTGCAGGATCAATATCAATGGTATTATTTTCCTTGATTTCTGTGCTGGGAATCAGTACTTTTGGAAACAGCAATGTCAATCTATGAACTGGATGTGGGAATCTGAATGGACTTAACATGCAGACTATGACATTAATATTTACATAAAAGGGCTTCATGGGAGATTGGTTAGGAACCTTAACTGGGTGTGTAATGCATTCATTGAGAATTTTTATCACTTACAACGGCAAGGTGATATCAGCTGCCACGGTTGTGTTTTGCTTATGTTACTAAGCTATTAAAAGGGGTGTGTATCACTGTCAGCTTTTTCAATTGAATAGACTTTTTCAGAGCATGAAATTGCAGGGCATGCCTTGCTGGGAATGCTTCCAGAGAGCCAAGATGTGTAAACTCAATCAGGGTTATTCTTATCTGAATATCTATCCCGTGTCTAGTGGACGGAAGAGCTATGATTCAAGAGGTTAAATGATATGCCCAAGGTCAGAGTCACATTTTTGCTTATGATCAGTCTCCTGACTAAGTAGAAAGTGGTGGGTTTCCACAGTGCTCTCTTTATGTTTCTCTGAGAGCCATTATCCTATTGTTGTATGTTTTCATAGACTGCCACTCCTGTTAGACTGTGAGTCCTATGAGAATAAGGACAGTGTTGTTCCAGGCTTCATCACAGGAATCATTTTTGAAGCACCTGCTCTGTGCAAGCCTCATATACCTTACTTACATCTCTCACAGTAACCCCACAAGATTTATAACAGTATCTCTCTTTTACAGAGACTTAGAGATTAAGTAACTTGACCAAGGCCACCTTAGCTAGAAGGTGATAGAGCTGGAATTCAACCTAGGATGTCTGATCCCAAAGCCTGTGATCTTTCCCTTACCTCAAATGGCTGTACGTTTTTCCTGTGCATTCCCCTTGTTAGTCCTTAGCACTGACCGACCATCAGGCTTGGCTTGTGGTGCATGTTTGCTATGTGTTTATTGAATGAATGGATGGATGGATGAGAACTGTAACTTGGGAAATGATGACCAGCTTTCCTCCTGGAACTTACTGGTGGTGTGGTATTGGGCAAATCCCCAGATCAACTGGATCGTAAGAAGATAACAATAATGCCTCACTAGTCCAAAGGGAAGATAATGAATCAGATGCTCTATTGAAGTCTTTTCCAGAAAATAGACTGAAGCTGGGATGCTCGCTTGTGAATCCAGCTCTTGGAGAGCCCATCAGGCATGGCAATTAGTTCTACAGGAGCTGGCTGCTTCTCTTTTTGTCCTGGGAAAAATATAAGTCAAGGGAAAAGAAAGCTAGGTTGGAGTTATCAGGTGATATGTGTTATGAGTAATCAACAACCTCCACAGCAGCCAAGATGGTTAGACAATCAATCAGTCTTCGTGCCTGAAGACTTTCTTGTGCCACCCGGGACTACCCTGAACTTTAACCTTAAAGTTTCACTTAGAAGGTCCTGGTATTATTCACTGAGAGTCCTATGTCATAAATTAATCATCATCAACAACAAAAATGACTCATATTAAGCATTATAGGGAGATCCTTATAACCTAAAGAAGCAGATAGAGACACAAATGGGATACGTATAGTAGGGAAAATGCTTGGTTTAATGTTGTTAAGAGTCATTAAGTGGTAAATGTTGGGTTACGGATAGTGTTGTGTTATAGATTGCATTTTGTACTATGTATTTAAAAAACAGGGAACGATACCAAGGCTACTGAAAAAGATCTGACATTTTAAGATCTGAGGGCATTTATAATTTGCTCTCTATGATTCTGCAGAGACTGTGTATTATTAAAGAAACGTTGACTACTACTAACAGAAGGGCACAAACTGGTCTAAGGAGGCTGATTTTTTATCAGAGGTACATGGTATTTTATCCAGATCAGCCAATAGGACCTTTATTAGTGTAGAAAAATTACCTTTTGAGCTCAGCTACTACCACTAGTAAGATGTTAGAATTTTCTCAAGCAGAAGACAGAGCATTTCAAACAGAATCAGAGAGTCAACATCTCTAATTCACCATCAGTCATGCAATCATCGAACATTTTTAAACTCTCAGTAGCATGCAAGGCAATGAATTATGAAATGTGAGTGACAGTGGTGTACTGGAACTGGGTCATACTGGCTTGCAAGACTACTGTTAAATTTTCAAGAATTTTGGAAGTTCACTAAGCACAGCCATTATTAAAAACTACATTATATAAACTTACTGTTTAGTAAATTATTAAAACAATAACAACAGACACCCAAAATTTATCACCTTCCAATTATTTCACAGTATTTTACTATTTTATGTCCCAAGTTTATTTTCATCTATTGTATCTTTATAATGGAAACACTTTATCATGATGTACTACTGAGCATCTCTTCCCAACTCTGACATCAGCAACACTGGTAGCTTGAAAATGATTACAGTGGGAGCATTTACGTCATGGAAAAGATCAACAGCCACAAAGCAAGGCTTGATTTATAGTTTTGTTGATTATCTAGACTCAAGAAAGTGTTGGAAAGTATAATGCACATTAAAGTATCTCCTGTTTGTGGCCATGAAATTGTGACAGGCACACACACACACACACACACACATACCCACAAAACATTGAAGCTACATTCTCCCACTATTTGAACATAATTATCTGATTCAGCAAAGAAGTCACTTGTGTCATTAAAGTTTCCATATACATCTTCATTTTTGTCTTACTTGTTAATGTAAACGGAGCTGTCAACCAACATTCATGTTGAACTCCGCTTATTCATTAATTGCAACTACAGGTTGGCTAGAGATACAAGAGTTTGGCAGAAATCAACAAAATAATTCTGTAAAAACCAACTGGCTATATGGAATTTACAATACAGAGTATTTGTATATTGTATTGTTATTTATAAATGATATGCTAAAAATTTGTTTAATGTCATTAAAATATAATAAACTTATGTATATACAGATGCATACATTTTTTCCCAGAGATTCAGCTGTTAAATGTTTGCATCACTGTGAATGGGCCCCTGTTTCTCTCCTTAAGAGGTTAACATTTGGTGGGATGTGGGCAAAAATCCCACAGTGCAGGCTCTGATGTGGTCAAAGCCATCAGAAAGAAACCCAGTCTCTTGGGAGCTCAGAAGAGAAAAAAGCACTGCCAGCCAGGAAAGCCTGAAAGTTTTCATTTATGGGCTATAGAGAAAATTGTGTAGATCTTTAAACTGACAAGAGTTTGTGGAAACAAAAGCGGAGTTGGATATAGATAGATGTGCTATATTTTTATAAAATATTTGAAATGTCATTTCTCAGTGATTTAATAAGAAAGTTCATTTATTTTTGTTGACACTGTTGGAAATAGTTTATCTTTTGTTTATAAGCTAGAAACATCCAGAGTCTGGCGTGTGTTAACTTGAGTCTGATTTGTGCTGGTCTTTGTCTAATTTACGTTCACTTCAGTCAGCCAGTTCCGAGGTTGCCAGGCTGTGGAGATGAAGGTGGCAGATAGTGGGCTGAGTCTTCCACAACCTGAGCACAAGCATCCAACATGCTTTGTCAGGCTATATAGGGAAGAATCTATTCAGCTTAGGGTGTCGGTGCTGACTGTGGGCCCCTGGGGAAGGAAGCCTCTCTAGCTATCTTTTTACGAAGCTACAGCAGACGCTGTCCATACTTCAACCCATGTCTCCTTGGACCCTTTGATCATTTTCCTGAGCACAGACTCCCCATATGCTTATTCCTACATCTCCTTGAAGATGAACTGTCTTAAGGCTGCCAGAATCTACTTTGCTTACGCAAGAAAGCCTGGAAGTGCCTGGGAATTTGTGCCTCAGGCCAATCCATAACCAAAGACTAATGAGTTCCGGAGTATAAATACCCCAAATGCTCTTCTCTTGAGGCGTGACCCTCTGAGGCATGACCTACCCTGTTTCCAGAGCTCCTCCTATGGGACTGAACCAAAGTTACCCTCCTGGGACTTTGCTGGATACCACACTCCTGCATCTCCCAACTTCCCTTCTATAATAGATCCTACTTCCCCATTTCTTTCCCAGTTTTCCCCAGTAGAACATTTCTTAATAAATCACTTTCACACTAATCCTTGGAGTCTTCTTCTGGTGAACCTGACCTAAGTCAGTGGCCATATTTCATATGATGTGTTCCCCACTCCCATTTATTGGCCGTGCATATTTGGACCACAGGTAAACACCCAGCTCAAAGGTGGCCCCTCTGTGGACTGGCCAGTGGATTGAGGTGGCGGAGTTCAAGAGCCAATCTAGGCAGATTCTCTCTCTTGTGGGGTTTGATATTGAGTCATACAGAGAGTGGCTGGGTCATCATATTTGATATTGCAAAACTCTGGCTGAGATTCATGACTTGGTCTGCCAAGAAGCAGTGAGATAACCCTCACTGGAGCCTTCTTGCATTCTAAAGGACTTTGCCATTTGCAAACATGCTCCCATTTCCATGGCATTTCTTAATTCTATGTGATTCCTTCCTATAATGCTCATTACTCAAGGTAATGGGATGTCTCTGGTCCTCAAAAAGCCTAAAATATGAGCTAGGAATCACCTCATTGAGGGACCCAATTTTCTGGCCATTCATTGCCAAATTATTTAGGGAAAGGGCCCTGGAAATTAGCAAAGAGGTTATAATGATTTGAGTAGAAGCAACATGGAGCCAAATTAGCATTCAAATAAGTTGGATAATGAAGATAGGAGGAATCTGTTTGAGATATTAAAAAGTTGAAAGGAAGCAGACTGGTGTTCTTAACCGAGGTAGAAAAAGCAGCTGAACCTCCTTTTGTCTTCTGCATCTTCTATCTTCCTCTCATTTGCAGCAGCCAAGATGGGGCTATCAAGGTGGGGAGGGGACAGTAGAAACAATGAGGGAAGAGGTTCAACACTAGGAGTGTTGGAGCCCTTGGGTTTACACTTGGCTTTTAAGTCTTTCAATATCTTTTGCTCAAGAAAGCACTTTAGCTCTAGTGATGAAAGAATCAGGCTAGACCAGAAACAGGCATGCTGTCCAGGGCTTGTTCTCTATGTAAATTAAAAAGGAGCTTTTGAACCAGCCCAGGTCACTAGGGGCAAAAAAGAGACAGGAATTCAGGGCAGATATTTTGTTCAGAAATGCAGGTCGAACAATCTTTGGGGTATCAGGCCAGGTCGGGTATGGAGATGACAGGTACCAACTCTACAATTCTCCATATTGAAAATGGAAAGTCAATATTTTATATCCACAAGCACATGCGAACAAATACAAATCATGTTTGCCTGGAATCAACATCATCTCCCCCTCTCCCACTCTGCACTTCTCTGAAATACTCATAAAACTCCTAAGTGCTCCTCAAAAGCCAATAATTAGCTCATCAGAGTCACACTACACAGACATATCTCGACTGCTAGTACATTCCCTAGTGTAGGACATGACACATCAAAATTGCCCAGAGAGCTTTTTAAAATGTAGATTTCAGGGTCTCATCCCAAGAGGAACTGATTCAGTAAGCCAAGGGTGGGGTCTGGGAACCCATACAAACTTTATTACAAATGAGGAGTTTACTTGGATTTGAGCAATGATACTAGATCTTAAATTTTATACAGATGATCTTACTGCCTGTTAATCTTAAGGATTTTTAAAGGCAAAGAAACTATCTTCTTTATTGATTTCCTTTGATTGAGGTGGATATTTCTGTGAGTTCATAACTTATAAACAGTTGCCTATTTTTGGCTAGTGAGATTTTAAAAGTAGTTATTCATAGGTCTAATTCAAGTTTAAATGTTTTAAAGTCTCTAAGAGGAATCTTCAAATCTCTCCTGTTTCTCCCTCATCTGCTCTATGAAGCACACATTGTCTTTGAGAAGAGGTTTCAAATAATAGAATTGAAGTTAGTCAAATCACAGAGAGTGAAACCTAGGGGGATTTTAATAGCTCCCCACTTCAGCCCCCTCATTAGATGAGAAAATTGAGGCCAACAAGTTTAATTGATTTGCCCAAAGTCAGCCAAGTGCTTGAGACAAGTGTCTCCAACATCATTTGGTCTCTCTCTTACACCCAGGAGGCCTGGTGTGAATAGTCTCATTGGAATTTTATTTCTGGTGTCATTCTGCAAACACTTTCTGGCCAAATTGAGCAGATGTGAGTGCGCTATCTTTGAAATCACCCCATCCAGGCAGCTCCATCTCCCGTCTGCTACAAAGGATCTATCCATCACTGCCTATAGTCTTCCTTGAGGAAAAACCTTCAAAATTCTAAGTTAAAAAAAAAGAAAGCAAATTTCATCATGCCTCAAAGTACTGTAATGTTTCTCATTTACCTAAATCTCTGGGGCCTGCTTACACATCTGCTGAGCATATCTACCTAGATATTCTCTTTATATATACATATATAAAAGGTATTTCTATAAATACCATAGTTATTTATATATACATATATACACATATATACACACTTATATACCTATATATCTACATATATATCTCTACTTCCCTGTAAATTATTTGTGTGAGTCCAAAGTAAGAGTCATAAACTGCACACTGTATTAGTTCTTCTTATCTCATCCAGCACAACCACCTTTGGATTGTCATTCAATTTAAAAATAAACAGAAAACACAGGGGGCACTGTGACGATCTGTAGGCAATCTTATGCCACCTCTCCATGTCCAGGGCCAAGCGGATTACTCATAGCTGCCCACAAGCCAAGTGTCATTCTCCTTGCTTCTACCCCATCCTTCAAAGTCACCGATGCTCTGAGGACACTAGGCATGTCATTGAGGTGAATTCCTAAAGGGATGATCTACTGCTTAGCCCCTGTAGAAACCTAGTTCTGCAGAGGCCCAGACATGACAGTGGCTGCCCGCGTGAGACAGTGTCTGATGTGCATGTGCACTCTGCCCTCTGCCGTGTGTCAGAGCCCCAGCTTCCATGCTTTGGGCAGGCGACAAGTGTGTAGACTTATGGATGCCCCAGTTGTTCAGCACCCAGGTCAAGGTCAGCCCTTAGCACCCAGTTTTGAACAGCTTCTTCTTTTCTGTATAACCCAACCTGCCAACTAAATGCTTCCTTTTCTCCATGTGCCATGGTGTGGAAAGGGCTGGGAAGTGCTGCCCAGGATGTGCATCTGCTAAGCATTCCTGAGGGCCACAGTCACCTGGTGTAGCAGCTCCCCAATCCCCCATCTGGGGTTCCCACTGCAGCAAGGGAGTTGCGTGCTCCAGCAGGACCAGGGCGGCAGGAGACGTCTTTCTATCTAAGGTGGCTCCCATGGCATAGAGGAAAGAATATAGGCTCAGGAATGAGACAGACCTGCTGCACTGGTAGCCTTGGTTTTGCCCCCTACTCGTGCAAGACATTGAATGAGCCATTTGTACATCTCTGAGACTCAGTTTCCTTATCTATAAAATTGTGATACTAATACCAACATCACAAGTTGCTATGCAAATGAAATAAGAGGACAGGCAAAATAATCTCTCTCTTCCTCTAGGTAGAGCATATTGTTGTTTCCATGGAACAAAAGAGGAATAACTGGGGTGGGGTGGGGAAGATGTTTGTGAACCTACACAGCCACATACAGCAACTATTTTCTCCTGGTCTCCTCCTCCCACAGCAGTGTGGCGGGAAGGAGAGGCTATGTCATCTTGCTGCTGAACCACGGCAAGAAAGAACTTAATTATACGTGGCTGCAGTGCGGCCACAACGTTGGATGAGCTCATCGGTTCTTACAGAAAATGACCCAGGGATTCTTGAAAGGTGACAACTATTTTTAAATACCTAGACTTTTAAAAACAAAACACTTTCCTTTCTCTTCTCTCAGCTTAAGGCAGATTGGCCCAAGGTCTAATTTAGATCAGGGTCTAGTGTGAGTCACATAGTTGATCTTTCTTCCCCCAGTTCTATATTCCTAAAGTTTATATGCACTTCCAAGCATGCAGCTTGTACATAATAATGGAAACATATCACTTGATTTCTGACATGTATACCCAGAAGGTTTCATTTATCCACTACTATACTCTTTATCCAGAGTGTCCAAGAAAAGACTGCAAAGGTCAGAGGCATGATGAGCCTGCCTTGACTTTGAGGGTGGTTGTTAGGAACTGCAGGGCAGCGAGAAGAAAGGGGAGCAGTCTCAGCTGGGTCTGGGAAGTCATCTGAGACAGTGCACGTCCCTTCTCCAGCCCAGTGGAGACTACTGAGCTATGGGACAAGGCCACTGGAGGTACTGGAACACCTCCCAAGGGGCCTGGGGGCACTGGGAAGGTTCGGGAGCAACAGTTTAGATTCAGTACATATCCATTCCTACATCTAATCTGCTTCAGGAGGAGCAGAGTCAGGAGTCTCCCTGGTTCTCTGTCCCTGTCACAAAAGCTCTTCTTCCCACTTATGGTTGCAAGTTGCCCTCAGGTGTAAAGCATTCCTGGGTGACAAACAAAGGAAGAATTCAAAAACTTAGTGATGGGTTCGGAAAGTATATCACTGTCATGACTAGTTATGAATTATTTTACCAATGAAATGGTTTCTACTTTGTTTTCTACAAAATAGAAAGAAGACCCAGACAGTTGTCGTTTCATGAAATAATTTTTGACAATAGATGATCTTGTTATTTGGGGTATATAACTCAGAAGGAGTGATATTTTAAATTGAGTAGCACTGACATAATAATATGACTTTCTGTCTACCAATCTGTTTGAATGCAGTTTCAAAGCACCAACATCTATAAAAATAAGGCATTGGGGTAGAACTGATACTGAAACACAGCTCAGTTTAGCAAGGATAGTTTAGAGATATGTTACAGTACTGTGATAAGTAAATTTATAAATGTCTCATCCATCAGATTGAGAGGCAAGTAAATAATACAGTTTTGCCTTTGGAATTTATTAATAAAATAAATTTATGTTTTTTAGATCAGTATATACCGAAAATGAAAATGTTAAATTGTTGCACTTAGACCCTTACTTAAAGGCCTCTTAAAGACTCCTGTTTAAAATTCTTTTTTTAGAGTTAAATATTTTTGAATTTTTTTATATACATATTTTTGTAGCAGAGAATTATGATAGGCTGTCCAATGGGAGATTTTCAAGCCTAAATATATATTTCATTAAGATGAAATTCTGGCCAGACGCGGTGGCTCAAGCCTGTAATCCCAGCACTTTGGGAGGCCGAGACGGGCGGATCACAAGGTCAGGAGATCGAGACCATCCTAGCTAACATGGTGCAACCCCGTCTCTACTAAAAAATACAAAAAACTAGCTAGGCGAGGTGGCGGCCGCCTGTAGTCCCAGCTACTCGGGAGGCTGAGGCAGGAGAATGGCGTAAAAATTCCGGGAGGTGGAGCTTGCAGTGAGCTGAGATCCGGCCACTGCAGTCCAGCCTGGGCGACAGAGCGAGACTCCGTCTCAAAAAAAAAAAAAAAAGATGAAATTCTGTGGCGGAAGTAGAATAAGAAAATACATTCAAAGAATGATGTAAACTTTGACTACTAAGAAAAGGTGGGTCATTTATTTCTAAGTGGATGGTGGTAGGTATCATTCACTATGCTATGTAGCTGAATACATTGAAAAGAGTAATGTAACAGCTTTACTTGTAAATACCAGTATTTGCAGAACATAGAAAATGATTCCTCTGTAACTACTTAAACTTATAAAAAAATTTTTACATGTCAACTTTAAGAACTGAAAGCACAGTTAGGAAGAATGAATAAGACCTAGTATTTGATGGCACAACACGGGAACTACAATCAACAATAATTTAATTATATATTTTAAAATAAGTAAAAGAGTATAATTGTATTGTTACCAAACTACCTCATTTGCCCCATAAATGTATACACTTACTATGTATCCACAGAAATTTAAACAATTTAAACAAACTGTTAAAAGTAAAAGAGAATATGAAGCTTTGCAAAATTCTTAAGTTAACAAGAGCCCAAAACTTTGAAGACTGCAGTTCTCATGTACCCGGATAATGGTGACGTGGCTCCTCCTGTCCCTGCTGCCCCTATTCCTGCCTCCCAGGGAACTTGGGTTCACATCTTAGCTTTCTACCTTGAGGCAGCTGATCACCGTTCTGTGACTTGATGTTAGCCCAGGAATATCCTATTCATGAAGAAGACACATTTTCACATTATACTTACTGGTCAATATCTTTCTACAAAAGGTAGAAATAATATGTGTGGCTGCAGGGCTGCTTTTCAAGGCATAACTTTGAGATAAGAGAGATGACAAAAATGTTGTGCAGGTTTTAGTTAAAACAAGGGTAGTTCCTAGGAAACATGAGCTCCATCTGCGGTAGCAGAAAAGAATACTCAGGGCTGGGCACGGTGGTTCACACCTGTAATCCCAGCACTTTGGGAGGCCGAGGTGGGAGGATCACGAGGTCAGGAGTTCCAGACCAGCTTGGCCAATATGGTGAAACACCATCTCTACTAAAAATACAAAAATTAGCTGGGCGTGGTGGCGTGCGCCTGTAATCCCAGCTGCTTGGGAGGCTGAGGCAGGAGAATCACTTGAACCCAGGAGGCAGAGGTTGCAGTGAGCCAAGAACATGCCACTGCACTCCAGCCTGGGTGACAGAGCAAGACTCTGTCTCAAAAAAAAAAAAAAAAAAAAAAAAAAAAAAGATTACTCAGGGGCAGGGAGAAGGTAGGTGGCACCCACCTGTGCTTGGGTGGGAACTAGAGCAGAGAGAGAAGAGACAGGGTGTTCCCAACGCCTATGTGTCTCTCCTCCACCCACACTCAGGGGCTCCAGCACCTGCAGACAAGCCTGCCTTCTCCCCAGTGTCACCATGGGTCGGGACTCCCTTTTGACCTGTAAGGACAACTGCGTGGCCATCACCATAAGATCTTTGGCCAACTTGAAGGGAAACAAGCATGGGTCCAGGACAAAACTGCATGCCTGAAACTGGGCAGGGGCATGCCACAAAGCGAAAACCCTTGCCAAAAAGTGGATATTAGCGCTAATGCAACTGGCTGGCAGCAGACCCATCCCAATGTTGAGAAAGGAGCAGGAAGTATCAGGCAGCAGTCCCTGAGCCTCGTGAGGTCAGGGAGGGGCCTTCATTTACCAAAACAGGCCACCAAAAGCAGAAGCTGGACATGCTGGAGGAAAACTTTGTCAGCTGGATTGCTGAGGCCTGGCCCTCTGTGTTCTCAACCGGGTAGAAGAAAGTAGAAATTGTACAGACTGGTGGCTTAGGTCATGCACTGAGTCACAAGCGTACTATATTATGAAATATTTGCTTTCCTTACACAGCTCATGGGCATACCTACCTATTCATAGTCCTCACATGGATTCTGAAGAATTTCACTTTCATGTAGCTGCCTTCATGATTAGAAAACTTTGTTCACAAGTAATTTAGTAATCGAAGCATCAGAAAATTTAGAAATAATGATATTAACACAAATAATAGTACAGATATTCCCTGACTGTGGTAGAAGTGGTAGATATCCCTTGGGATACCTGCATAGGCTCTGATTTTTTATTATTATTATTATTATTTTTTTTAAGACAGAGTCTCCCACTATCTCCCGGGCTGGAGTGCAGTGGCACAGTCTCGGCTCACTGCAACCTCTGCCTCCCAAGTTCAAGCAATTCCTCTGCCTCAGCCTCCCAAGTACAGACACCTACCACTACACCCGGCTAATTTTTTTGTGTGTATTTTTAGTAGAGATGGGGTTTCACTATATTGGCCAGGCTGGTCTCGAACACCTGACCTCGTGATGCACCCGCCTCGGCCTCCCAAAGTACTGGCATGATAGGCATGAGCCACCACGCCCAGCCTAGGCCCTGAGTTTTAGAGCAACTCCCCTGTTCTGCCTTCAATAATGGACCCATGCCCAGCCCCATGGCCACATTCTTTCTACTCAAAGTGTGGTTCATGGACCAGCAGCAATGGCCTCACCTAAGAGCTCATAAGAACTGCAGAACCTGAGATTCTGCCTTGATGACAGATCTAAATACTGAGATTTTTTTTTTTTTTTTTTTTTTGAGATGGTGTCTCACTCTGTCGCCCAGTCTGGAGTGCGGTGGCGCGATCCCGGCTCACTGTAAGCTCCACTTCCCAGGTTATGCACTGAGTCACAAGCGTACTATATTATTCTCCTGCCTCAGCCTCCCGAGTAGCTGGGACTATAAGCACCCGCCACCACGCAAGGCTAATTTTTTGTATTTTTCGTAGAGACAGGGTTTCACTATGGTCTCGATCTCCTGACCTCATGATCCACCCACTTCGGCCTCCCGAAGTGCTGGGATTACAAGTGTGAGCCACCGCGCCTGGCCAATACTCAGAATTTTAACAATACCTCTAGGTGAGCTGTATGCATATGAAGGTTTGAGAAACACTTGACAACATGGCATCACTGCTCTAAATTTAGCTCATTGGATTCAGGGTGAGCTGGACTTGAAGAAAATTGTGCTAACCACGATCTTCCTTGAGAATCTTAACTAAGAAACAATAATGGCAAGGGAAAGGAGATCATATTCGTGGCACAGCTCCACAGGGAAGGTTTAAAAAGTTCTGCTAAGCCCTCAGTTGCTAAGCCCATACTTGCTGGGATGTCCTACAATGATATGCTTATTTGGGCAAACGTTCTCTTTCAAATGACTTGGAGCAGCTTGGATTTTAGGTAAATCATAAATGTGTTTAGAGTATCTGTGTGCACAAACACATAAAACACGTAAAATGTGTGTGTGTGTCACAAGAAAAGAAGACTACAGATCAGTGTCTTTCATGAATATAGATGCAAAAATCCTCAACATGATACTAGCAAACCAATTCCAAGAGTGCACTGAAAGGATTTTACACCATGATTAAGAGGGATTCCTCCCAGGAATTCATGGGTGGTTCAACATGTTTTTAAAAGACAGTAGAGATAATCCATTGCGTTAGTAAAATGAAAGGAAAAAACCCACATCATCATTTGAATTGCTGCTTAAAAAACATTTGACAAAACACAACACATATTCTTCGTAAAAACGCTCAGAACACTAGAAATAAAGGGTAACTTCCCAATAGGATAAAGGGTATTTGTGAAAAGCCCGTTGCTGGCATCATATTCAATGGTGAAAGACTGAAAGCTTTCTCCCTAATATCAGGAAAAAGACAAGAATGCCCACTTTCACCACTGATACTCAACACTGTACTGGAAGTCCTGGCCAGAGCAATTAGGCAAGAAAAAGATAAAAGGCAGCCAAATAAAAAGGAAGTAACAAAACTATTTCTATTCACAGGTAACATGATTCTATATATATATAGAAAATTTCAGATGCCTGTATGTAGGAGCCAAAGAAAACCTATTGGGGCAAATAAATCAATTCAGCAAAATTGCAGGTGTGATTAACACTCAAAAACACATTATGAACACATTATGCTTCTATATACCAGCAATGAACAATCTGAAAGAAAATTAAGAAAACAACTCCATTCACGATAGCATCCAAAAGAATAAAATATCCAGGAATAATCGAGAATGTGAAAAACCTATACACCAAAAACTGCAGTTTCCTTCTTCTTTTTTTTTTTTTTTTTTTTTTTTTTGAGATGGAGTCTTGCTCTGTTGCTCACACTAGAATGTGAGCCAACCATCTCGGCTCACTGCAACCTCCACCTCCTGGGTTCTAGCGGTTCTCCTGGCTCAACCCCCCGAGGCACATGCTGCCACACCCAGCTAATCTTTTGTATTTTAGTAGAGACGGGGTTTCACCATGTTGCCCAGGCTGGTCTCGAACTCCTGAGCTCTGGCAATCCACCCACCTTGGCCTCCCAAACTGCTAGGATAACAGGCATGAGCCACCATGCCAGGCCTACAGTTTCCTTCTTACACAGGGCTCCAAGTGGCAACATCAATCTACAGGGACTAACATGACCTAGGAAATATCACAGGCTCAGAGTTTGTATATATTTAGGCAGAGGGCATTTTGCCTGCTTTTCTGTTCAAGTGTGTTTGCTTGGCTACAAATAATATTTAAGAACGTGTTTTTGAATTAAATATTAGCTAACTTTTTTTGTTGTTTTGAGATGGAGTCTCACTCTGTCACCCAGGCTGGTGTGCAGTGGCACAATCTTGGCTCACTGCAACCTCTGCTACCCAGGTTCAAGCAATTCTCCTGCCTCAGTCTCCCGAGTAGCTG
Source organism: Rhinopithecus bieti (assembly GCF_001698545.2). Lineage (NCBI taxonomy): Eukaryota > Metazoa > Chordata > Mammalia > Primates > Cercopithecidae > Rhinopithecus > Rhinopithecus bieti. The sequence goes on from NW_016810571.1 coordinate 3,268,971, forward strand.
AGATTACAAGCGCTTGCCACCACAGCTAGCTAGTTTTTTGTATTTTTTAGTAAAGATGGGGTTTCACCATGTTGGCCAGGCTGGCCTTGAATGCCTGACCTCAGGTGATCGGCTCTCCTTGGCCTCAGAAAGTGCTGGGATTACAGGTGTGAGCCACCGCGCCCAGCCAATATTAGCTAATATATTTAGTACAGTTGCCTCAGTGTCTGCTAGCTTCCCCAGAGGGGGCTCTGGACTCCACAGAATTGTCATTTCAGGACCTCAAGAAAGATGATAATTAGAACATTTTGATAATTAGAACATTTTTTCTCAACTTAGTTCTGTCTCACAATAGCAATACACATAGACCACCCTCTATTTAGTGTCAATGATTATTCACACAACAGAAAGAATAATAGACTTTTAGAACTAGAAAGGAAGCCAAGTGGTTTTATTTTTATCAATGTCTTATTCTGGCACGAATATTTTGTTCCCCAGGAAGTGAAAAGTATACATGCTTGCACTTTTTTTTTCTGGGAAAGATTAATCGCTGACCTCTTCCTCTTGTTCCACAAAGCGAAGAATATTAGAAATCAAAGGAAACTAGGCCGGGCGCGGTGGCTCAAGCCTGTAATCCCAGCACTTTGGGAGGCCGAGATGGGCGGATCACGAGGTCAGGAGATCGAGATCATCCTGGCTAACACGGTGAAACCCCATCTCTACTAAAAAATACGAAAAAACTAGCCAGGCGAGATGGCGGGCGCCTGTAGTCCCAGCTACTCGGGAGGCTGAGGCAGGAGAATGGCGTAAACCCGGGAGGCGGAGCTTGCAGTGAGCCGAGATCCGGCCAGTGCACTCCAGCCTGGGCGACAGAGCAAGACTCTGTCTCAAAAAAAAAAAAAAAAAAAAGAAAAAGAAATCAAAGGAAACTAAAAATCATCCAGTTCAATCCCATTTCTTTACAAACGAGAAAACCAAAGTAAAGCTTAGAGATGTTCAACAAGTTGCTTAAAGCCACACAATTGGAAGACTCTAGACCCAAACCCAGGTACACCAACTCCAGGGTAGAACATTCCCAGCCCAATCCAATGTGGCTTTCGTGGAGCGCACGTGAACTTCACCTGATGGTATCAAGACTGTGTGGGAGTTCATCATCTTCACACCTGGGGATGGACATCTAGGCTTTGCTCTGAAGTTTCAGATTTATGAATGTGTGGACAAGCTTCTTGAAGAAGTCCTCCACAAAAAGAGGTCTCAATGCAAACTAGGTGCAGCTCTAGCTGGAAATGACGGGAGGATGAAGTGTCGGTTCACTTTGAAATAAACTTCAGGGTAATAAAATGTGTTTAAAGAGCACTTAGAGGGTGCCCTGTCTTGAATAACTTGGCCTTGTGACTTTTTAATTCTTTTTAAATTGAAATTTAGCACGTGTCTGTATCCTCCTTGTAGCAAGTCAAGCGACACATAAGCTCGTGGAAGAAAATCTAACACATTTTCTCGTTACTCCCCCTTGTCTCTCACCCCCTCCCTCAAAGGCAAGCACTGTTAACCGTCTGTTTTCTCTTTCTGTCATTCTAATGGACTTTTAAAATGATATTCTGGCCGGGCGCACTGGCTCACACCTGTAATCCCAGCGCTTTGGGAGGCCAAGGCAGGTGGATCACGAGGTCAGGAGATCGAGACCATCCTGGCTAACAGTGAAATCCCGTCTCTACAAAAGATTCAAAAAATTAGCCAGTCATGGTGGCAGGTGCCTGTAGTCCCAGCTACTCAGGAGGCTGAGGTAGGAGAATGGCGTGAACTTGGGAAGTGGAGCTTGCCGTGAGCCAAGATCGCGCCCTGCTCTCCAGCCTGGGCAAGAAAGTGAGACTCTGTCTCAAAAAAAAAAAAAAGATATTCTAAATGTGCATAGTACAAAATCCAAAATGTAGCTGTCTCCCTGCCCACTATCCACCCAGTCTGAAGGAGAATGCAGTTTTTTATCAGTTCTTTTAAGTCCTTCCAGAGATAGCCCAATAAGTATTTACTTAGTTAGATATTTTACACAAGTATTAGTGTTCTCTACATACTACTCCAAATCTTTATTCTCACACAGACTGATAGTGTTTTTCTGTTATGTATATAAAGCAGCCTCATTCTTTCTATTCATCTATTTCATTCATAATTTATTTAACCTGCCATGTTGAAAGATATTTAGATTGTTTTCAAACTTTAAAATTACGTTACAAATCTAGGTGAATATTTGTAGGTGAGCCTCTGAAAGTAGAATTTCTGTATCAAGGGAGTGTGCATTCATAATGTTGATATCTATTCTTTTTCCCCCCAAAGACATTGTTTCAGCTTGATTTTCCGCTGGGATTTTCTGGTCCTGCCTGCACCTGCCACTCCCTCCAAGTTGGTTAATAATATAATTGGGATTGAATTAAACATATGTTTCCCCACCCATGACCAACATTATGTGTTATTCAACTTTTAGAATTTTGGCAATATGACAGGCAGTTGTATTTATCATTCTCTTATAATTAATGAGCTTGAGTATATTAAGGCCTATTTCTATTTTCTTTTATCAATTGTCTGTTCATATCCTTTGTCTGCTTTTCTGCTGAGTTGCTGGTCTTTTGTTGTTTGTTTGTTTGTTATTCTTTATACCAGCGTTTCCCACCCAGTGAGCCACAGAGTTGCAAATGGGTACTGACCTCTGGCCCCAGGGTGACCCGTGGGACTAAGCCAGCCTGAGAAGCCCATATTCTGTGTGTGCCACAATCTGGAAACATTTAGCCCCAAGTCTGTGCGCTGAACCACTATGCATGCATCCTCTTAGGTGTGAGGGTGGATTTAATATATTTTATCAACTGCAGTGGTCCTCAACCTTTTTGGCACGAAGGACCAATTTCGTGGAAGACAATTTTTCCGCGAATGGGGAGTGAGGGGGATGTGACGCTTTGGGAATGAAACTATTCCACCTCAGATCATCAGGCATTAGATTCTCATCAGGAGCATGCAACCTAGATCCCTTGCATGCACAGTTCCCAATAGGGTTCGCCCTCCTTTGAGAACCTAGTGCCACTGCTGATCTCAGGCGGTAATGCTCACTTGCCCACCACTCACCTCCTGCTCTGCGGCCTGGTTCCTAACAGGCTGTGGACCAGTACCCCCACAACCAGGGGTTAGGGACCCCCGATAGAAGAAGCGTTCACCAATTCCCATTTTCCTAAGAGTCTTTAGGAAGATTACATATTGAATATTTCAAATGTCTTTTCAGCATACACATTTGTTTTTTAACTTGTATTTGGTTAATAAGGTGAAATACATTAATAAATATTCTTATCTGGAATTATCTTTTACATGTTTATAAAAGTTTTTTTAAAATTCTTTTTTTTTTTCTTTTGCACTCTTTTTGCCCAGCTCAGCTCACTGCAACCACCGCCTCCTGAGTTCAAGCAATTGTCCTGCCTCAGCCTCTCAAGTAGCTGGGATTACAAGCATGTACCACCATGCTGGGCTAATTTTGCATTTTTGGTAGGATGGGGTTTCACTATGTTGGTCAGGCTGGTCTCGAACTCCTGACCTCAGGTCATCTGCCCTCCTCGGCCTCCCAAAGTGCTGGGATTACAGGTGTGAGCTACTGCGCCCGGCCCCAAAATAAAATTCTATGAAAAGATTTATAACAATGAAAAGCAGTTCCTTTACCCATTTCTTTTCAACTCCCAGTTCTACCTGTTAATTAATGTACCAATGTTGTGTGTGATTTGTTGATGTCCTGCAATAGTAACTGATGATTTTTGCGTCTTACATCTTCAGGACCACTTTCCCATCCACGAAGTCTCACAGTAGAATTTTATTACCAAGAATCAATGTTTACATGATTTCAATTAAGCAAATACTGTTCACTGCAAAGCCAAGTAGTAGATTTAATACATTAAAATATTTAAAGTTGCGTATTTTTACTTGCTTATTTTTTCTTCACGTACTTTCCCTATATGACTCTGTTGCATTTTGTTCACATCTGCCGCACGCTTGTGAACCGTGTGTTCCAAATGCTCAATGTATCAGATCATCTGTCAATTCCATTTTGTCCCCCCAAGTTCTCAAGACTTGGGCCTCTTGAAGCTCATTAGGCCTCTACACAGATGACATCCAGGGATTTCCACTTGTCATTTTTTTTTCTCTCTCTATTAAATACCCTGTTTCTTGGCTCCCTTGCCTTCTTCATGTTCATTTTTTTTTCTCCCATTTTAGTGGAATAAATCCTTATAGCTTCCTACGCAAGGGTTTGTGACCAGTAAAATTGGTGATTTCCTGTAGAACCATCCATTGCCTAACAACAGGGATAGGTTCTGAGAAATGTGTTGTTGGGTGATTTCGTCCTTGTGAGAACATAGCAGAGTGACATACACAAACCTAGATGGCTCAGCCTGCTACACCCCTGGGCTGTATGGTCTAGCCTATTGCTCCCAGACTACAAACCTGTATAGCAGGTGATCGTACTGAATACTGCTGGCAACTGTCACACAATGGCAAGCATTTATGTATCTGAACATATCGAAAAACAGAAACTGTACAGTAAAAGTATGGTACAAAAGATTTAAAATGGTATACCTGTACAGGGCACTTACTCGGAATGGAGCCTACAGGACTAGAAGTTGCTCTGGGTGAGTTGCTGAGTGAGTAGTGGGTGAATGTGAAGCCATAGAATATTGCTGTACATGACTGCAGACTTTATAAACACTCTACACTTTGGCTACACTAAATTCATTTAAAGAATTTTTTTCTTCAATAATAAATTAACCTTAGCTTACTGTTCATTTTGTTTTTTACTTTGTACACTTTACTATTTGTAAACTTTTATAATAACACTAAAACACAAACACATTGTATGACTATATAAAAATATTCTCAGCCGGGCGCAGTGGCTCGGGCCTGGAATCCCAGCACTTTGGGAGGCTGAAGTGGGCAGATCACCTGAAGTTGGGAGTTTGAGACCAGACCAACATGGAGAAATCCCGTTTCTACTAAAAATGCAAAATTAGCTGGGCATGGTGGTACATGCCTATAATCCCAGCTACTTGGGAGGCTGAGGCAGGAGAATCACTTGAACCTGGGAGGTGGAGGTTGTGGCAAACCGAGATCGCACCATTGCACTCCAACCCACGCAACAAGAGCAAAACTCAAGAACTGCCATTTCAAAAAAAAAAAAAAAAAAAAAAAAAAAAAAAAGCTCCTTATGCTTTAATATTAAGCTAATTTCCATTTTAAATTTTATTTTTTATTTTTTTACTTTTAAGCTTGTTTGTAAAAACTAAGATACAAACACACACATTAGCCTAGGCCTACACAGGGTCAGGATCATCAATATCATTGTCCCCCATATCCGTGTCTTATCCCACTAGAAGGTCCTCAGGGGCACTAACACACAGGGAGCTGTCATCTCCTATGATAACAATGTCTTCTTCTGAAATACTTCCTGGAGGACCTGCCTGAAGCTCTTCTGGAGGAAGTGTAACTCTTTTCATAAATATGTTCATAGTGATTTGCCTGGTTTACTTTTTTATCATAGGTTTGCATGAGTAATGTGTTGTGCTATGACATTACAAAGACTATGATGTCACTAGGTAATAGGAACTTTTCACCTCCATTATAATCCTCTGGGACGTCCATTATATGCAGGTTCATTGTTGACTGGAATGTCTTTATGTGGCAAATAATTGTATTCTAAAAATGTCATTATTCTTCACTTATACACTTGATTAGCTATTTGTCTCACTATTAAATTCTAGTTTGAAAATATTTTTCCTTCTGCCTTCCAAGGTTGTGTGAAACCACACTGATTCTCAATTCTTTCTTTATGAGACCTGGTTTCCCTCTTTCATCTTTCAGTGTCTTTTCTTAATTCCTATTGTTCTGAAATTTAATAAAAGATAGACTTGTCATGAGTTGGTTGTTGTCGTTTTTATTTGTTCACTTTGTTTTTTTACTTGTAATAGTTCTCGATCCTTGCTTATCTCTTATTACCCGGACTGTCATGTCCTTCAGTTCTAGAAAGTTTTCTTGTACCATGTCTTAGATAATTTCCTCCTCTTCATTTCCTCTGGATCTCCTATTAGATGAATTTTGTTTTTCTTAAATAGATGCTTTAGGCCGGGCACAGTGACTCACGTCTGTAATCTCAACACTTTGCGAGGCCGAGGAGGGTGGATCACCTGAGGTCAGGAGTTCAAGACCAGCCTGGCCAACATAGTGAAAACCCATCTCAACTAAAATTACAAACATTAGCCAGGTGTGGTGGTGCATGCCTATAATCCCAGATACTCGGGAGGCTGAGGCAGGAGAACCACTTGAACCCAAGAGGTGGAGGTCACAGTGAGCCAAGATTGCATCACTGCACTCCAGCCTGGGAGACAGAGTGAGACTTCATCTCAAAAAAACAAAAATCTTTTGATGTTCTTATTGTCTCTCTACAATTTTCCATTTCTTTGCATGACATCTTTACAATTTTAGAAGATTTTCTCAATTGTATTTCCCAGTTTCCTCTAATGTTTATTTTGCTGTGATACTTTAAATTTCCAAGGGCCTTTATTGTCTGATTTGTTTTTTCTGAGAATGAGGTTCTTATTGTATGAATGCAATGTCACCTCTCACCTCTTTGGAGACATCAGTGTTACAGTATTTCTGAAGGTTTCTTCTCTGTCCTGCATAATTTCTTACCTGGTTTCTTATGTTTGTTTTGGACCCTTCCCCCAAATGTCTGATGAAACTTGATTGCCCATGTATGTTTCAGAGTCTTAGGGGCACTAAAAAGATGACTGCAGCCTCAAAATACACAGTCAAGACTTGTCAAGCAGCAGCTGCCACACTTGGGCACCTCCAGGTTTCAGTGAATGGAGCTATTTCCTCTGGGTCAGAATTTTCCAAACCACGTCCTTGTACGTGGCTGTGGGCATATTGTGAGCAGAGTCAGGGAAGAGAGCAGAAGGATGCAGAGCTTCATTTCATACCCATTTTCATCCCTGTACCACACCACCTCATTGTACCTGAAATGTCCAAGACCAGAACTCCTTCTATCTAATCTGTCTGTAAAATAAACCTGCAACTTTCTACATGGAGCAGAGGTCAGGCAAGAGCAATCTGGAGACCCCCAACTCTGGAGGAAGTCTGTGCTCCTGCAGCCTTTCTGCAGCCCCTAGCTTGCCTCCCACTTTCTGTGGGACCTGATGCTTTCAAGACCAGACTCTCTAAACAGTTTTATGGACTCTATGAATGAAGTCACCTGTTTTCTTCCAGTATCCCCTACTCAGCTAAATTTAGAATGCAGTTTTTGCCTCTTTGCTAAGTCAGTTCCTCTCTCCCATCTGTTTTCCATATTCCAGAAATTGGCTTAAATCTCTCATGCACTGGTGGCTCCTGTCTTGTCTTCTGAGTCCTCCTGGGCTTGAGTACCTTTTGTGTTTCTGTAATGTTACGTTAGAGTGGTCTTGGGTGAAGAGTAGGAAAAAGAAAAAAGATACACATAGATATTTGATCTGCCATGTTTTAATAGGTGTTTTCTTTTTCCTTCTACTCTTGTCCAGTTTCAAAGCTACGCTTGTGGCATGAATGGAGAACGTTTGCATTTTTTCTATGCTCTGGGAGAGTTAATATCACACAGCCTCTGGTAGAATGTGTCCAAAAAAGGATCCGAGCCTTCCATCTTTTAAGGGTTAGATTTTGACTGCCTTTTCAATTTTTCTGTGGTTATCATTTTATTTGCGTTTTCTACCTCTCCTCAAACCATCTCAAATTTTGATATGTGGAGCTCCTGAATCTATCTTACCTTTTATTATATTCTTTCAATGGTTTGTTCTGTAGCATAAAAATCAGGGACATGGCACGAATAGTCACAATAGTCAAAAGGTATAAACAACCCAGTGTCCACCGACAGACGAATGGATAAACAAGGTGTGGTATTTCAGATGAGGGAATATTATTCAGCTTTAGAAAGAAAGGAAATTCTGACATACGCTACAACATGGCTGAACCTTGAGAGAATAGTGCAGAGTGAAATAAGCCAGCCACAAAAGGACAAATACTGAATGATTCCACTTACATAAGAGACCTAGAGTAGTTAAATTCATAGAGATAGAAAGTAGAATGGTGGTTGCCAGGGGCTGGGTTGAGTTGTGGTGGGAGGTTGTTTAATGGGTACAGGGCTTGGGATTTGCAAGCTAGGAAGAGTTCTCTGGATGGATGGTGGTGATGGTCACACAACAATATGAATGTACTTAATGCCCCTGAACTGTACACTTAGAAGTAAATAAGGTGGTAATATATTTTACAATAAATTAAACTTGCTTAATTTCAAATTTAAGAAAAAATTAGGAAGACTTTCTTGGTTTGGACATTTAGCCCACTGATTTAGTTTTCACATTTGGTTATTCATTCACTATACTGAAGTTTCTTAAAAGTCACCTTATTTTAAATTTGTAAAGTTTCTACTTGGTTCTGGTTTTATACCAACTATTCTTATTTTGTGGTGATTCCCGGCAAGTAACCCATCATAAGATGTTAATAATCTTTAAAGTACTTGGTCATTTTCACTATTTCCTTAGAAGGTAATTTCCTTCTCCGCCTTGTTAAGCTTGGTGTTTTGTTGGGTTTTTTGTTTTTGTTTTTGTTTTTATTTTGTTTTTGTTTTTTGAGACGGAATTTTGCTCTTGTTGCCCAGGCTGGAGTTCAATGGTGTGATCTCGGCTCACCGCAACCTCCGCCTCCTGGATTCAAGTGATTCTCCTGCCTCAGCCTCCTGAGTAGCTGGGATTACAGGCATGCACCACCATGCCCAGTTAATTTTGTATTTTTAGTAGAGACAGGGTTTCTCCATGTTGGTCAGGCTGGTCTCGAACTCCTGACCTGCCCACCTTGATCTGCCCACCTTGGCCTCCCAAAGTGCTGGGATTACAGACATGAGCCACCGCGCCCGGCCAGCTTAGCGGTTTTGTTTCGTGAGTTTGTTTTTCTGGAGTGTCTGGTGATTTTTGCTCTTCTCTTTGTATTGGAAATTTCCTCTTTGCCTGTCTGTGGATGCGGTTTATCGTCTATGTCTCTTGCTCTTGGTGAATGTGCGGAGGGGTTTAATGGATATGGACAGGTCTCTATCCCTCTTTGGCTGCAGTAGTAGGCTCCAGGGTACCTCCTTCTTTCTGAGCCCCAGTTACCCACCACACTATCTGCAGTCATGGCTTCTTGCTGCATAGCAGAAGTTGAGATTGGGGGAAGGGGCTGCCTTACCTGCCTGGCCTTCCAACTAATTGCCCTGAAGAAAGCCCCAGGACTCCACCTGTGCCCGTGTTTCTACCTAGACTCTGGGCCTGGGGCTTCCTCGCCCCACCACATCTGCACAGCAACCTTTTTCTGGGATGCCCTCTGGTTTACATCTTCTGCTCTTCTGGTCTGCCCCCACCTTGGTGAACTGCCTCTCCCTGTCCTTAGTGACTCATGGTACTCATCTTATTTCTTGGTGCTGTCATGAACTTAATATTTCAAGTCATTTTTATCTGGATGTTCACTCCAACCCCTTGTGGTGCCCTTCCCTGACTCTTCATAATGACTTCTTGAAAGCTCTCCGAGTCAGGCCAGGTTGCTTCTGAGCTCCACATCAAGCTGGTACAATTCATACTTATGAATAGTGCCGAAGAGTTCTCCACACTTGAGTCATTCACAACTACAAGGGCCCAAACAGACAAAAAGGATCCTTACAACGCATGGAAGGTGCTTTTCTCCACAAGCTGCTGGATAAATGAAGCCTGTCATTTCCTGCATACTGCAGCTTCTCCAGCACTTTCCTGGGACTGCAAGGAGACCAACGTGTTCTGGCGCCGTGAGAGGAAACACTGGCAGTTTTGATACCAGTGCCATAAAGAATCAATGCACAGCCATGGAGTACAGAGAGACATAAGGCGTCCTTTTGTTCAGCTGCAATTAGTGCATTCCAGGAGAGCCAGTTCTGAGCAGGGGGCAGAGGGAGTAGCCACAAAATGGCCTTTGTCCGAACTCCCATAAAAAAATTCCAGCCAGTGGGAGTGAACACAGACACAGTCCAGAGAGTCGATTGTAGACGTCCCGATTTTGGCTTTTACAGTAAAGCTATTCCAGGAATTCATGGACCGTGGTCTATTGAAGGAGGACGAAAGTAAATACCTCCTCAAGAAAAGGTGCCACTTACAGAAAAGTTGATTTTTATGGTTGAGGATTTATTGCTTACTAAGAACTTGGTATCTAGAAATTTTGGTGAGTTTTTGTTAGTGGTGTACAGATACAGCCAAAGAAAAGCACTTCATCCTTTATCTCACCCTCACGCCTGTCCTTAGTTCTCTCATACACACATAGAAATGTGAATTCAGCTAAATAATCTTAAAACTGTGTTACATCTTTGGAATTACAGATACACTTGTAAAACCTGGTCACTAGGTAGGTATTATTCTTCCTACTTTAGAACTGGGAAAATGAAAGATCCAAGAGTTTAGGTGCCTGGATGAAGGTCAGCTGGCAGAGCAGAAATTCTAACCCAGATCTGTCTACCTGCATTATCTGCGTTCCAGATCTACCACACAGGAGCCTTACTGCTAAAAAGAAATATTAGCATGGTGGTGGGACTGCCCGGGTCCGAATCTTGCCTCATTTGCCCAAAAGCTATGAGATAAGCACATCTCTGTACTTTGTCTTTCCCAACTTTATGATAGACATGATGGTCGTGCCTCCATCATCACTGGAGCACAGAACTCTGGAAGCATTTAATGATGTAAGATGTGGCGGGCATAGAACAAACAGTACCTGGTACTTGGTGAACAGCAAATGGACCTACTTCAATTGTGTCAAGGGCCACAGAGGAAAAGCCTAGCCAGGATCAATAGGATGAGCTTTGAAAGACTTTTCCAGCTTGGAAGCATTTGCACTGATGCATTCCTTTTGAGTCACTTTGGCTTAATTACATACAATCAGAAGGCGGCTGGTCAGATGAATGAGGTACTTTTTCTACTCAGGCATTAACGGAGCTCAGATACCATCTTAAGAGCTACCACCACTAGGCAGAGTGACGAATACGGGCAGAGAACACCCTGGTCTTGCTTTCCTTTCTTCTGAGAAGATAAGAATTGTTTCATAGACTCTAGGGAGAGAGTGTGCTAGGAAGCACCTTGAGCAAAAGTTGTAGGATCTAGACCTGAGGCCATCTCAGTCACTAAATGGGGGATCTTAATTTCTTCATCTCTATAGATAGAGAGGGGAAATGAACTCACATTGGAATTTTCTTATAAACCTAGAAATACATAATTCTGCAGTTCCGTTTCTTTGCAAAAATAAATGAACTTCATTTATCTCAAGGCCAGACTCCAACCAACCACCACACAAATTAGAAAATTCAATCTTTGAATGATGAATGGCATCTCAAATTGAATTGGAAAGCCTTTAAGAGGTCAGACCGGAAACAGTAAGAACAAACCTTTGCAAAATAATAGCAGATTACAGTAAGACACAGCTGAGTTCTTAGGTGGTGAATTCACCTTCTTGCCTAGTACATAATTTTTTTTTAAGAATTTCATCTTTGGCCAGGCGTGGTGGCTCAAGCCTGTAATACTAGCACTTTGGGAGGCCGAGGCAGGTGGATCACAAGATCAGGAGATCAAGACCATCCTGGTTAACAAGGTGAAACCCTGTCTCTACTTAAAATACGAAAAAAAAAAAAAAATTAGCCAGGCGTGGTAGCGGGTGCCTGTAGTCCCAGCTACTCAGGAGACTGAGGCAAGAGAATGGCGTGAACCCGGGAGGCAGAGCTTGCAGTGAGTGGAGATTGCACCACTGCACTCCAACCTGGGCGACAGAGCAAGACTCCATCTCAAAAAAAAAAAAAGAATTTCACCTTTAGTGATTCATTTACAGTGACTTGGGCACATCATTTAATTTTTATGAAGCATGAACTTTTTATTAATGGGAGGGTAGGAGCAGAGTGTGGGTGTAATGCTTACATTAGGAATCACCTCTCTGTTCTGCCGCAATCCACCTGAAATGACTCAGAATGTTGTCATTGTCACCATCATAAGAACTGTCATCCATTGGTCACTGTGTCTCAGGTGCCTAAAATATCCTTATGTAATTCTGCAAAGGAGAAGTTTTGGGGTTTTTATTTGTTTGTTTGAGACACAGTTTCACTCTTGTCACCCAGGCTGGAGTGCAATGGCGTGACCTCGGCTCACTGCAACCTCCACCTCCTGGGTTCAAGCAATTCTCCTGCCTCAGCCTCCTGAGTAGCTGGGATTACAGGAATGCATCACCACACCCAGCTAATTTTTTGTATTTTTGTAGTAGAGACGGGGTTTCACCATGTTGGCCAGGCTGGTCTCGAACTCTTGACCTCAGGTGATCCATCCGCCTCAGCCTCCCAATCACGCCTGGGATTACAGGCGTGAGCCACTGCGCCGGGCCAGGAGAAGGTTTAAAGATAGTTCCAATTGATGAGTAACTCTCCCATTCGGTTTTAGAGTTTTCATAGTAATGAAACATTTTAATACTGTTGAAGTTCAGTTATTTTTATAAATATTAATATATTGATAATCAACAATAAATACAGTTAATTCATCTTGACATTTTTGCCAAGCAATAACTACAAAACCTTGTTTCATATATGTTTTCTTTTAAAGACACCTATTTTGCATATGTTGTGGATTCATTGACATTGACTTCATGACTAACTGCACTGTCACTCATGTCCAGACAAAGCTTATCTAACACACGCTTTTTCTCCATAAGGCACATCATACCCTTCTTGCACTTAGGAACACTAGACGGCATTTCAGCACTACACTTGGAGGTCTTTAAAAACAATAAATCACCAACGATAAGCACAAAAAAAAATGTTAAAAAGTTGTACTAAAATACCTAAAATACTTCACAAAGGACATTCATTTACAGTATTGAGAGCCAAAACAGGAAAGCAAAGACTTTGTTTACATCTCAGACACTCACATTTTTTGCCACTTTATTGCATATGTGTGTCTGTGAAGCCGAACAAAGGCCATGAGTATGAATCTTTTGTTTGTTTGTTTTTGTTTTTTTGAGACAGAATCTCGCTCTGTCACCCAGCCTGGAGTGCAGTGGCTCGATCTCGGCTCACTGCAAGCTCCGCCTCCTGGGTTCACACCATTCTTCTGCTTCAACCTCCCAAGTAGCTGGGACTACAGGCAACCGCCACTACGCCCGGCTTTTTTTTTTTTTTTTTTTTTGGAGACAGGGTTTCACCATGTTCGCCAGATGGTCTCGATCTCCTGACCTCGTGATCCGCCTGCCTGGGCCTCCCAAAGTGCTGGAATTACAGGTGTGAGCCACTGCGCCGGTCCAAATCTTTTTTTTTTTTTAAGACAGGGTCTCACTCTGTTGTCCAGGCTGGAGTGCAGTGGTGTGATCTCGGCTTACTGCAAACTCCGCCTCTTGGGTTCAAGTGATTCTCCTGTCTCAGCCTCCCGAGTAGCTGGGATTACAGGTGCCTTCCACCATTCCCAGCTAATTTTTGTATTTTTAGTAGACACTAGGTTTTGCAATGTTGGCCAGGCTGGTCTCAAACTCCTGACCTCAGATGATCTGCCTGCTTCGGCCTCGCAAACTGCCAGGATTACAGGCATGAGCCACCGTGCCCTGCTTGAATCTTGAGGTGACAAATACATTTTAGTGACCAGAGCAACTCACAAATACAGAATCTGCAAATAATGAGGATTGATTGTAGTTTGAAAACTATGGTCTTAAATAAGGAAGCAGAATAATATACATGTTAAGAGCAAGAGTTTTAGAGGAAGACTCCCTGTGCTCAAATCCTGGCTTAACCACATACTAAGTGGGCAAATTCTCCTTCATGTATTGGCTTTATTTCCTATGAAATTGGACAATAAATGTATTCACTACATAGGACTGGCATGAGGAACAAAAGAGTTAAAATGTATAAAGTTCTCAGAACTGTGCCTAGCATGTAATAGATGCTCACAAACATTAGCTGGTTTTCCTCACCTCCCTCCCCTGCCCTGCCTTCCTTGAGGGAGCTAGCGAAAGAAAAATAACCCCAAACTGAGAAGACTCCATTTTAGATTTCCATACTTGAAAAAGCAGAAGCGATTCCCCATTTTCCATCTAACAAAGAAAAACTCAAATACACCATTAAAATATTCAGTTGGATAATAAATATGCATACTTGTGAGTTTCTAGAATTTTCTGAGACTATTTCCCCATTCACTTCTGTAATAACTTATTTTCACTGAACTTCCATATATCATTTGCTTTTTATGAAGCTTGATACTCTGCTCACTGGAAGAGTAGGAAATGGGAATGAAGCTGATGTTTACACAACATGTGGCAATACCTTCTTGGCCCAGGGCTCAAAGGTATGATTCACTGTGTCATACATAGCTGTTTAATCCCCAGATAAGTCTTCAAGAATGCACCTGCCTTACAGTCTGGATCATGTAGCAGAAGAACCACCATCAGGTGACACCTCATCCACATCACAATTCCTTTTTCTTAGAGAATAAATAAACTCTTTTTTATAAGATTGAATTTGCAAACTGATGTGTATGGCTAGAGAGTAGCTGAGAAACAAGAGACAAGAAAATATACAACTAACATCATTACTAGTAATTTCAAGGATTTATTACTAAAATTAATAACATTCACTTTAAGATTACTTTCATCTAGTAAACAAGATTCTTGAAGGTATCAAAAGAAAGAAGATTTCTGGTTAGAGTTGGTGTTTGTAATAATAATAATAATAATAATAATAATAATAATAATAAATGTTATTGTTACCACCATCCGTTATTAACATTAGAGCTGGCCCTGTCCCTCTTTCCAAGGATGATTGAGGTGACCAAAGAAGGATGAGGACAAGAGAGTTTGCAGGAGATGGTACAAGGCTTATAAAGGAAGTTGCTTTCAGCTCAGGAATGGGAAAAGATAGCCACATACATTCACAGCTTGCATCTTCATTTGAAATTACAGCATCAGAATACCTAGGAAATAGTAGCACACGGATAGCAAATACATAAATTCACCATATCAGCTCGTGTTCTTTGGGGATGATCTCTGGAGCCCTGTTGGAAGGGTTGGAGTGCAGTGGTGGGATCTCGGCTCACTGCAACCTCTGCCTCCTGGGTTCAAGTGATTCTCCTGCCTCAGCCTCCCGAGTAGCTGGGATTGCAGTCGCCCTCCACCATGTCCAACTAATTTTTGTATTTTTAGTAGAGACTATGTTTTGTAGTGTTGGCCAGGCTGGTCTCGAACTCCTGACCTCAGGTGATCTGCTAATTTTTGTATTTTTAGTAGAGACTAGGTTTTGCAATATTGGACAGGCTGGTCTCGAACTCCTGACCTCAGGTGATCTGCCCACCTCGGCCTCTGTGGGATACAGTGCCAAACCATAAATTGGGAAATTATGACTGCATCTGGGTGCTGTGATGCTTTTTATGCTGTGATGCTCCACCTGATGCTTGTTATGCATCAGCTCATTGCTTCCTCACAATGGGCATGTGAGGAATGCCCATTTTATTGAAGAAACATGCACAAGATCCCATTGATTAACAAAGCTAATTGCTAATACATGTCCTTGGATATCACCAAGGTGTTTCTTTAGTCAAAACCCCTCGGCTGAGAGCCAATACATTTGAATATGGTAGCTCCTGGTTACACCACTTGATATCCATGGGACCTTGGACACTTTTCTTTAATCTCTCTATACCTCCACTTCACTTAATAGAGGTAGTAATAGATCCCTGTTGCAGGGTTGCTGTGCCTACGATAGTGTTATGGAAAGTCTTAGCATAGTGCATGGCAGACAGTAAGTGCCCAATAAAAATGTCAGTTTTTATTATTGCCATTATTGGCTTTCCAGGGTGCACTGAAAGTCACTAATGCTGCATTTCTGGCACCACCCAAGCAGTTAGTATCCAAAGTCCCTTGGTGGGAACATACTGCAGACTCAGCCAAAAGGGATGTAGCTGACGCTTGGTGGATAAACTTTTATCAGACTAAGTAAAACTGCACCTCAGGTCCCGATCATAAGTCTTTATGGAAAATCATCAAACTATACCAAACAGTACAAAACTCCTTTACCGATTTCCTTAGGAATTATATCAGGTATATAATTGGAATATATGTTATTTCATTTTATGTATTCCATCTTTTCCTGTGAATTGATCACTCCTGCCATCTTGGGGCTCCAGCAGCCTGCCCGCAGCTGTCTTAAGCACTTGTCAGATTTTCTGACCCAGTGAGGTTGGCATCATTATAACCACTTTAAAAATGGGAAAATTAATGTTTTGCGACCTTGGGTAAACTTGCCAAAGTCCACAGAGCTAGCAAGCGGCAGAGCCAGGCTTCATCCCAGGCACCAGAGCCTGTTCCCTAAACCGAATGGTAGAATTCTAGCATGGCGTTTGCAGTGGCTACATTGTGTATTCATTGTATCCACTGTGACTGAAACATCATTTATTTGACCAGTCCCCCATTATTGTGCATTTAGAATGTTGCCAGTTTTTTCACTATTACACCTGTGACACCAGATACCCTTATACACCCTTTGGTTATTTTCTTAAAACAGTGTTCCTAGAAGGGGAATTGCTGGATTAAAAGGCTTTCTGAGGTTTTAAAGTTATGGATAAATAATGCTAGATTGGCCTCCAAAAATAATCTATCATTTAAAACTCTCACTAATGATAAATTAGTGTTAATTTCCCTTTTCTTGATTGTGTATTCCTTTAGTCAACAAGATACTTAAGCACCTATTAAGCAAGGCACTGATTAACCATAGTGCATTCATATGTGCTGATTTTTTTAATAATTATAATAGGTGAAAAATTATACATTTGTTTAGAGGTCCTCCAATAATCCAAGAAAAAGGCAGCTAAGAAAATTCTACAGAAGAGGAAACAGATATGCAGTGAGTTTTGGTAGCACATCCAGGGTCGTGCAGCTGGTGAGGACACAGCCAGGATTAAAGCCATCCGGCTCCAAAAGCAGTGCTCTCGCCCTTCTGCCACCCTGCCAACCCCTGGCACCAAGAGTATCCAAGGGTTTTTGTGCAATTTCCTGTCCCTTCCCCACAAGCTGCATATTTTGAGCAAAGTCAGTAAAGGGAAACAAGGAGAAGAGCTGATGGAAGAGAAAGTTGAAATGGGGTGATAATTTACAAGCTTCCAGGCTAACCTGAATGTCATGGATATCCTGATTCTGTCTGCCTGAGGAATCCCAGCAGCTGATAGATGCCAAGGTGATGGCTCTACAGTTCCGTGGCAAATGATATTGAAACTGAATCAGACTCTAGAAATCATCTGCACAAAACCCTTTATTTTTAAAATGTCAATACAGAAGCCCAGAGGGAATGGCTGCCTGGTATCCTGTCAGGTGCTGAGCGATAGCAGCAGAGGGATTAGAACCCGGGGCTTCTTAAGCTTCAGACCTGTTCTCCTTCCATACATTTTTTTCTGAACAAGCCCAGATGGCTCTTGACCCTTTCCACTAATAACCAGCCCTCTTCTCATCTTGGCAGTCCCAGTACGAGAAGGAAAGGTGAGGTCCCTGTCAAGTATCTGGGATTTTTATCTCCATCTCTCACCCTTCACAATCCTGCTCATAAAATTTAAAAACTCCTCTATTAAAAAAAATAATAATAATCCCAGCCCTCTGGGAGGCCAAGGCAAGAGGATCACTTGTGCCCAGGGGTTTGAGACCAGCCTGAGCAACTTAGGGAGGTCTCATCTCTACAAAACAATAATAATAATAATATAAAACTTTGAAAAGCAAAAACCACCAACAAAACAACAAACTGGAAAAATGTTTGCAATTCATATTCAAATATATATGCAAATATTAATGAATAAGGAGGTCATACATAAATTTGTGAAAGATAAACAATCCCATGAAAAATGGCAAATGGAGATAAGCAGCCATGTCAGAAAAACAGAAACACAAATGGCCTTATAAGAAGCAAGGTCTCACTCACAATTAAATTCAAATAAGAATAACAGCAATTACTAAATGATAAAATAGCAAAAAAAAAAGATATCTCATTTTAAATAAAATTAGCAAATGTTTAGAAAATACCTACCAATCTTTGGCTTCTCTTGCTTCTTTGCCATGTTGTTCCAGTAACAGAAGGAAATGCTTCCCAGTATTTGCTTTACTAGTTAAACAATTTAATCTCCCTAGTCTTAATTCCAGTCAAATGAATAGAATAGTTTGTTTTTCTCTCAATAAATAAAATAAAACCCAGTTCTCATAAGGAAAAGATGTTCTCTTAAAGCATAGCTTGCCTGGCCACAGAGTAGGAGAAAATATTTGCAATACATACATCCCATAAATGATTTGTATGTCCTTATATAAAGTATTCTTATAACTTAATAAGAAGCCAACTCAGTAAAAATGGACAAACTATTTGGACAAACATTTGGCCAAAGAAGATATGCAGATAGCAAATAAATAAATGAACAGATGCTCAGCATCATTAAACCATTATGGAAAAGCAAATTAAAACTATGATGAGCTATCACTACACATTCACTAGAATATCTGTGGTTAAACAGACTGGTATACCAAGTGTTGGCAAGGATGTAGAGAAACTGGAACTCTCAAACTTTGCTAACAGAATGTCAAATGGTGCAACCACTTTGCAAATCAGTTTGGCAGTTTCTCAGAATTGAAATATACGTTAAGAGGATAACAAGATAAATTAGAGACCGGGAGAAAGTATTTTCAAACCACATGTCTGACAAGACTACCATCTGAAATATATAAAGAACCCCCCAAATTAATGAAACAAACAATTTGATTAAAAAGTGGGTAAAAGAGGTGAACAGATATTTCACTGAAGAGGATGGACAGAAGACACATAAGCACATGGAAAGATTTCAAAACCATGAGCCATGAGGAAAATGCAAATTAAAACCAAAATAAGATCTCACCACATGCCTATCAGAATAGCTAAAATAAAAAATAATGACAATACCAAAAGTTGGCAAAACTGGTTTACTCACACATTGCTTGTGAGAATCTAAAATGGTACGGCTGTTATGAGAAACAATTAGGCAGTTTTTTGTTGTTTGTTTGTTTGTTTGTTTGTTGTTTTGAGACGGAGTCTTGCTCTGTCGCCAGGCTGGAATGCAGTGGCAATCTCGAGTCACTGCAACCTCTGCCTCCCAGGTTCAAGCAATTCTCCTGCCTCAGCTTCCCAAGTAGCTGGAACTACACCACACCCAGCTAATTTTTGTATTTTTAGTAGAGATGGGGTTTCACCATGTTGGCCAGGATGGTCTTGATCTCTTGACCTCATGATCCGCCCACCTGGGCCTCCCAAAGTGCTGGGATTACAGGCGTGAGCCACCACGCCCGGCTGGTAGTTTTTTTTATAAAATTAAACATACAATTACCAGAGAACCCATCTTTCTGGATATTTAGCCCAGAAAGATGAAAACTTATTTTCACAAAAATCTGTACACAAATGTTCAGCTTAATTCATAACAGACAAAAACTAACAACCAAATGTCCCTCAACCAGTGAATGGTTAAAACTGCACAACCCGCATGTACAGACTGAGATGAATGCACAACTTAGAGGAATCTTAAGGGAATTATTCTGAATAAAGAAAAGTCAATCCCAGGCCGGGCGCCGTGGCTCAAGCCTGTAATCCCAGCACTTTGGGAGGCCGAGACGGGCGGATCACGAGGTCAGGAGATTGAGACCATCCTGGCTAACACAGTGAAACCCCCGTCTCTAAAAAAAATATAGAAAACTAGCCGGGCGAGGTGGAGGGCGCCTGTAGTCCCAGCTACTCGGGAGGCTGAGGCAGGAGAATGGCGTAAACCCGGGAGGCGGAGCTTGCAGTGAGCTGAGATACAGCCACTGCACTCCAGCCTGGGCGACAGAGCGAGATTCCGTCTCAACAAAAAAAAAAAAAAAAAGTCAATCCCAAAAGGTCACATACTGTATGATTCCAAGTACATAACCTTCCTGGAGTAACAAAAATAGAGAAATGGGAACAAGTTAGTAGGTTCCAGGGCCAAGGGCAGGGCTGGGTCAGGGAGAAGGGAGGTGAGTGTGGATGTCATGGGCACACACATGATCCTCCTGGGGCTGGAACTATTTTGTATCTTGGCTGAGGAGGTGGAACATACACATGTGATAAAATTGAATAGAACTAAGTACAAGTCTACAAAAACGAGTACAAACAAACTGGGGAGATCCACAAAAGATCTGTGGATTATATCAGTATCAATATCGTGGTTGTAACATTGTATTATAACTTTGTAAAATGTCACCACTGGGAGGAAATTAGTAAGATATTGTTTTTTACAGTTGCACGTAAATCTGTAATTTTCAAAAAATTAAAAGTTTGACATAAAAACATTAAACATACACTTACCATATGGACAAGCCATTCCATTTCTAGGTAATTATTCCAGAGCAATGAAAGCTTATGTCTACATGACAGTCCCAGAGCAATGAAATCTTATGTCTACATGATAATCCCAGATCAAGTAAAGCACATGTCTATCAAAACCTGTGCCAAGAAGTTTATAACAGTGTTATTTCTAATAGCCAAAAATTTAAAACAATCCAAATATTTCTCAGTAGGTGAGCAGACAAACAAATTTTGGCATACCCACGCAATGGAATCCTACCCAGCCATGAAAAAGAACAACCTATTGCTACACACAACCACATAGATGAATCTTAAAATAATTATGCTTTAGTAAAAAAGTACATACTGTACTGTGTGATTCTCTTCGTTTAAAATCCTAGATAATGAAAACTAATCTATAGTGGCAAGAAACAGATCAGTAACTCCCTGGGGAAAGGATTGGGGCAGGAAGGAGTGGGAGGGAGGGATGACAAAATGGGACAAGAAAATTTTGGAGCATAATAAATATGTTCATTACCTTGATTTTGTCACAGATATATATGTATGTATAGTACATGAGGAAGCTTAACAAATTGTTTATTATGTATCACTTATACCTCCATAAAGCTGTTAAATAAACAACAATAATAACGGCACAGCTTGCCTTGAAGTTTTCCGTCTCACCAATATACCCAGCACTATTCAATTCTTTCCAGTGTCTCCTGCCCCAGCTCTTAGTGATTAGGTTCCTTACAGTGGTGTGTGCTTCTTGACTTGTTGAATTGTTACTGTATGGATTTCCTTCATGTTTCTGTATCTTCCTATCAGATCCTCTTAGGAATTTGTGTCAAAAGAACTGGAAATAATAATAATATCATCCCAATAGACTCAAGGCAAGGAGAGCAGAAGCTACTCTCATCTGTCATGGAGAAGGAAACTTGAGCTCAGAGCAATTGGATGATCCGGATAAAATACAAGTCCAGGGCTGAAGCATTCTGGTCCAGTGCCCTTTCTAGCACACCTCACGGAACAGGGGAGAATCCTTTTCCTTCTTTCCCCATACTTCAGCCAGGAAGGTCAGGGAATTATTGAAACCTTCATGAGATGATTCCCAAGAGACGAGGGGTTGATAATATAGTTGATGTGTCTGAGTCTGAGAAATTCATTGGGCCAAATTTGACAAGAGGATGGGTAGTCACTGAATGAAATGTGGAGGATGCCCACACATGGGCTCTCTTTCCGGTCCTCTGCCTCCAAGCCTGGGTGATTATGTCCAGTCCCATCTACTCCGGACAGACCATCCTAGATCCGGAGAGCAGGAATCAATGAGGTCTCCTGGACTAAAGCTACACTTAACTGTTCAGTCTTACCAGGGAGCTCTGCCTTGGGAGTGAGGAGGATTTGGTATGTTCTTATGTGTTTCTCACTCTGTCTTGGCAGGGAGAATGGGTGTGTATCAGAATGCAAGCATTAAAAACCAGTTTGCAAATCCCTAACCGCACATCTCCATGGCTCTGCCATGCCCCACCTCCCCCAAAAGTCCAAGACTTGTCTGCAGCTCGGGCGCTCCTTCCCTTTTGGGAGAGAGATGCAGAATCTTAAGGAAGGTTAACTTTATAATCCAAGTGGATTCCTCAGAGCTTCTCAAATGGGGTTAGTGTGGCAAAAGCTGCTAGTTGACTACATTAACCCTTCCCTCCTTGGTAACAGAACCCCAACTGGGTACTTTGCTAACTAAAAAAAGAAAATAGACTACTTCCAGGCTTCCCTGCAGTTAAGTATGGCCTATGACCATGAGACCAAGTTCTGGCCACTGAGACTGAGTGGGAGTGCTGTGTGGAGCTTACGGAAGGAAGGCTACTTATAAGAGCTGCCTGAGATGAGAGGGGATTGTCTTTCCTCCTTTCTGTCACCTGGAATGTGGAGGTCTTGGCTGAAGTTCTGTTAGTCCTCTAGGACTAAATAATGAGGGAGCCACGTCCTGAAGATGGTGGAGCAGAAGATAAGAGCTTGGCATCCTGATGCCCATGAGCCCTCCAGCCTGAATCACCCACTTCTGGACAATGTGTGTGCAAGAGAAATAAACTTCTATCTTGCATAAGTCACTTATTTCTTGGGTTTCTGGTGTATACACCTAATGCTAATCTTGAATTAGTGAGCCTTCTCTCTTTCTTTCCATAGCTAGCACTTTGGTGGCTCACTGCGTTCTGCTGGATTATCTCTTTACACGTATTTACATTTCTCTACTAGTCTATGGCTTTGGTAAGAGAGGGGACCATATATTAGTCATCTGCAGGTGCCTGGTACCTTCCTGCCTTGCACACAGCAGGTACCTTTTGAATATGTTTGAATATTTGAAGGAGAGAAGGTCCAAGATGAAATTCAAAAGCTGTCTGGAGTTGGAATGTCCTATAATCTTCACCCTCTTGCTCCGCTATAGATGATTCATGAAGACCAGCCTCAGGGCTTTCCTTGCTGGCAAACTCAGCTAGCGGGGCCCAGAAATAAGGGTGTAAAAAAGCCATTGTTGGCTCCCCTCCCACCCATCCAGGACCTTCCCCCTCACTCGCAGATGACAAAGCCAAGGCTTTGTTTAGGCAAAGTGCAACATTACATTTCTGACCTCTCAGTCCCCAACCAAAACTCTAGAAATGGAGAAAAAAAAAAGTCTCCATTCTCCCATTATTCCTTGCATATCCAAGTCAACATTTGTTTAAAATATCCAGACACTATTTTGGTATAGTTTTCTCCTTCTTAGATTTCTACCCTGGTATTGAACCTTCTATCTCCTCTTGTATCAGCTGCACATTCAACATTTCCACCTCTTTATCTACTACTCTCCTTTTTTCTGTAAATGAATTCATTAAATAAAATTATGTTGGCAGCACCTAATTAATGCTTCACATTGTACAAGGTGCTTGGAATATGAAGACAAAAAATATGATTTCAAGTTGGGTTTCTCCACTAGATGTAAACAAACAAAACACAATTTGGCTGGTAGCTATCCTGGCGCTCAGAGCCACACACAGTGGTGGCCTTGAGGAAGAACTCCCTAAGCTTTTTCCAGACAGTTGAGAGAGGCCTGGCAGTGAGAAGGACTTCCTATTTGAAGTACCTGGGGAAGAAGAGCATTTGTGGGTAAGTTGATATGGTTTGAATGTTTGCCCCCTCCAGATCTCATGTTGAAATACGATTTCCATGTTGGAGGTGGGGCCTGGTGAAAGGTGCTTGGATCATTGGGGCAGATCTCTCATGAATGACTTGGCGCCATCCCTAGTTATAAGTGAGTTCTCATCCGGTCAGTTCATGCAAGACCTGGTTGTTTAAAAGAGGCGAGGACACACACCCCCTTGCTCCCACTCTTGTCATGTGATATATCAGCTCCCTCATGCCTTCCGCTATGATCATAAGCCTCCTGAGGTCCCACCAGAAGCTGATCAGATGCTGGCACTGCACTTCCTGTACAGCTTAAAGAGCTGAGAGCCAATTAAACAATTTTTTCTTTATAAATTACCCAGCCTTAGACATTTATTATAGTAACACGGTAACAGTTTAACACACAAGTTGAATCCCTCTTAGCCAGAAAATAAGAAGAATACATTTTCATATGAAAGCAAATAAGTTGGACATTAACACCCTACTTGATGGAAATACAGAGAGGGGTCCAGGTATGAAAAGTCTTAGGCTCCTTCTGCCTCTTCTATTCATTCATTTATGAGAAGTTCCAGTTGAAGTCTAACCATGAAGGAGCCTGACCAGGAACCACAGGGCCCTCTGGATTTGGCAAACTGGACTGATTATCCAGAGCCAAGCTGAATACGGATGTCCTGGCTGCTGCAGCTAAAACACTGTGGTCAATCCCAGAAAACTGTCAAGGCAACTGCCAAGGACATCTCCCAGCTGCTATGTCCTCAAGCTCCAGTGAGAAGGCGTAGGTTAACTATTTAACTCTGGCTTCTGACTCAGTCCTTTAGGCTTGTCCGTGGGCACTCGCTTGGATTCAGGACTGGGCATGATGCTTTTTGCTCTGTGACCACAAGGTAGTAAGATGTGTTCACAACATCCTAGAGAGTTAGGGCTGAAGTTGACGTCATCATAATGTGGCTGGGCCCTTTATTTTATAGAGGAGGAAGCTACAGCACAGAGAAGAGATGTGACTCATTCTATGAGCTAAGAACTGTGCCCTGGCCAAGTAGTGCTGGTGTAGCCAAAGATGGGTGGTCCAAACATCATCTAGAAAGCGTGTTGGTGTTTATCCAGCTCTCCACTGTGGAAAGAGGCAGGGAGGGGATGCCTCTGACAACTTCAACCAAACCCAACACTGGTGTGGCCCATAGTGGAGTAATACGCCTCCCAGTGAATGCAAGGCAACCTCTAAGCCTAATCTTTTCATTGCTCAGAGTATTTGTTCACAAAACACTCTTGACTACTAGATCCCAAGGTGTCTTAATCATAGAACACAAGATCCTTGGAAAATTATAGGAAGCCATAGAGATAGATATCCTACTGTAGCCTCATATTCATTGGCACATTAGACCCTTATGAGTTTGGTAAATGTGAATTACTTTTCCCAGAGGGAGATGATCCTTGTGTCCATCCTTCTGCAAGAGTGACCCCACAGGCTCTGCCTGGAGGAGCCAATGAGATCTTCTCACTCTACTACCTCTCAATGACAACAGGCAGAAGATAGCTTCTCTCATCTAGTGGATGTTAGGTGATTTTGGTGAGTGTTGTCTCAGAAAAGTAGTGAGTGAGTATTTATGCCTCATGCACCACCAACCATGAACACCGACCATATATAAGGAGGCAGATCATAGAATCCCATTCTTTATCCAGTAGCTGATTAGTCTTCAGATGCCCCCAAAGCCCCATTCTCTACCCCTCCTTCTTCTGAGTGATCCCTCTTTTCTCTTCCTTCTGTGCTCCAGGCTCCAATAAGTTTTCTTACTCTTCCTTTCCTAATAAAATGTCTCTCAGAAAGAATTATCTGAAAAATGCCTTGGGGGCAATATCTGAGGCTCTGATCTCTCCTCTCCATTCCCTCTGCCCCTGACTTTATTCAGTCCCGCCCCTTTCCACACCCAGATATTGAAACAGCCCTGCAGCTGGTTTCACTGCCTTCATTGCTATCTGATTCAGCTCTGTTCTCATCAGGACACTTCCTTACCTAGATATATTCAGTGGCTCCTCACTGCATATGGAATCCACTCGAGACTCCTGTGCCAAGTCTTGCACAAACTGAACTCAGTGGTTCTTTTTAGTCTCATCTCTTTCTCTTTCCCCTTCACTGGCCTTCCCTCCAGCCGGCACATCCCCTTGTGTTATTCCAGTTCTTCCTTACACAGCCTTCCATTTCCTGGCTTCATGCTCACTCTACTTGGACTGTTTTTTCCCCAACCCTCACTTCCATTTATCTAAGTCTTACCCATGTGTATGAGTTAGGATTCATTAGGAACAACAGAGACTCGAAATAACAGGTTTAACCATGATCAGAGTTTGTTTCCCCTCATATAGACATTTGGAGACCTAGGCTCCTTCTAGTCCATTGCCCCGTCATCCTTAGAATGGTCCAGGATGGGCCGGGTGCAGTGGCTCACGCCTGTAATCCCAGCACTTTGGGAGGCCGAGGTGGGTGGATCGCAAAGTCAGGAGTACGAGAGCAGCCTGACCAACATGGTGAAACCCCATGGCTACTAAAAATATAAAAATTAGCCAGCCATAGTGGTGCATGTCTGTAATCCCAGCTACTCAGGAGGCTGAGGCAGGAGAATCCCTTGAACCCGAGGCAGAGGTTGCAGTGAGCCGAGATCACACCATTGCACTCCAGCCTGGGCGACAGAGCAAGAATCCGTCTCTCAAAAAAAAAAAAAAAGATGGTCCAGGATGGAGCCTAGAGTTCCATTCACCACATCTGTTATTTCATGAATCTGGGTTCAAAAAAATAAAGAAAGAAAGAAAGAAAAAGAGGAAAAGGGTGTGTACCAGCTGTCTTTTGGGGATAGTTCCTGGAAAGTGCCACTTCTAACATTTCGGCTTACATCTTTTGAAACTTAATCATGTGATCACATTTAGCTACTACGAAGGCTAGGAAATGACTCAATTCTGGGTGACTATATTCGCAGTTAAAAATTAGGTGCTCTACCATTGTAGACAGAGAGAACAGCTATTCATGTCTGCTACACCCTTGTTCAGCGCTACCTCCTCCACGAGCCTTCTTTCCATCTCCTGAACTCCTAGAGTAGTTTATCTCATCTTTTCTCCTAGCACATGACACTTCTTACCCTCTTACGGCCACCTATGTTCTTTTATTATGTCCCCTGCTGACCTATGGTCACCTGCAGGGCAGGATTTTGTGCTGAATTCATTTGAATGCCTCCTGTCCTCACCACCAGTGGCTAGAGAGGGGACAATATTTACCAGAGTGGTCCACAGTTCCCTGGCTGTTGGCAAACCTTCTCATTCTGAGCCACTGCAGATAAGCATCCTTAAGAGCATGGATCTATTTTTACTTTCAGATCCTCTTTTTTTCTTGAATCCAGATACATGTTCACATGTTGCACCGTGGATGATTTGAGTGACACCCACACAGACTTACCTCTCCCTTCCAACAACTGGAAAGAGCTTTAGCACACCTGGGTCCTCATGCCTTAGGATGGGCTCCCTCCCAGGATCCCCTTCAGGCTCTCATGAAAATACTCTTGCCAAGGTTCACCCCATTCCTCCTTCATGGACATGTCTGGATTCCATCTTAGGCTTGTAAGTGGTTACATAATCATAAGCTATTGCATAAATAATCATAGACTGTTATGTAAACAGTACCCAAAGCCTCTGGTGCTGTGCATATAGGGTGTGATAAACATTTGACAGATGGGTAATTATTGCCTCCAATTTGCCAGTTCTCTGGATCATTTGATGAGGCTTAATGCTGACCAGTTTTTGAAATGCGAGCAGATAACCGTGGAATCTCAGTTGAATGTACAGATGATGACAGTGAGGGGATGTGTTATAGGTAAGTCAATAGAAATCCTGTCATACAAGGGGAAGGTAAGGATAACCGATGGTGTGCAGGCAGAGAAGCCTGTTCTGTCTTCAAACAAAAAATAGTTTCCAGAGTCTTATTTCATGAGAGATGTTAGGTGCTTCTTGGACATTACATCTTAGCCCCACAACAGCTTGAGGGTATAGGCTCCATTCTACAGATGAGAAAACTGGCACACAGAGAACAGAACAACTGGTTTGCCCTGCACCACCTGAATCTAGTTTGTTTGTTTATTTATTTATTTAATTATGAAACCGAGTTTCTCTCTTTTTGCCCAGGCTGGAGTGCAATGGTGACATCTCAGCTTACTGCAACCTCTGCCTCCCAGGTTCAAGTGATTCTCCTGCCTCAGCCTCCAGAGTAGCTGGGATTACAGGCACACACCACCACATCCGGCTAATTTTGTATTTTTAGTAGAGATGGGGTTTCACCATGTTAGCCAGGCTATAAATCTATATTTTAATTTGAGCTCGGATCTGTCTTATCTGAGCTCAAATTATTATTATCCAAGCAGATCCAGTGGGATTTTTGCAACTGGATGGCCATTTGGATACTTGATGAGCCTTTTGGAACATGCAGGGGTGGATGGGCAACAACCATCGACCATACAGTAAGGTCGTACAGAGAAACCCATACAGAGAGGCCGCTAGGGTTTGGCAGCGTGAGAGTGGCCCAGGAGGAAAATGATCCCTTCACTGAGGGCTGAACATCAAGGGCAGGTTTGAGCAGAAGCCTCCTGACCAGATGTCGGGAGGCCATGGAGAGGGTTGCGTTTCACAAGGTTGGTGTCTGTCTGCCTACTGACTCCAGGACTGTAACCAAAGCAAAGGTTCTTCAGCCAAGAGGAGAGCAGGTTTCTCACGAAGAATGTGGGTGAGAACATGGATTTAAAAAGTCAGTGGAAAACGGCATGACAACTTAGAGCCTTTTGAAATGTACCCTTAAAAATGACTGGGTAGGCCGGGCGCAGTGGCTCACACCTGTAATCCCAGCACTTTGGGAGGCCGAGGTGGGCAGATCACAAGTTTAGGAGATTGAGACCATCCTAGATAAAACAGTGAAACCCCATCTCTACTAAAAACACACAAAAAATTAGCCGGGCATGGTGGTGGGCGCCTGTAGTCCAGCTATTCGGGAGGCTGAGGCAGGAGAATGGCGCAAACCCGGCAGGCGGAGCTTGCAGTGAGCCGAGATGGTGCCACTGCACCTCCAGCCTGGGCAACAGAGTGAGACTCCATCTCAAATAAATAAATAAATAAATAAATAAATAAATAAATAAATAACTGGGTAAATTTTATAATAAATTGTATGTCGTGGGTGTTGTACCACAATTTAAAAAAAAAAAAGTCAGGAGAAGAAAAGTGACAAATTCATCCCTAGACCAAACAATAGGCCTGGTGTGATTTCCAGTATTATAAGAGGGAAGGCTATTTGGCTTCATCCTTTAGACTCTAGGTAAAAAGAAGCAACTTTGGTACAAGACTGGACATGTATGTCCTGGAATTGGAATAAAGATGGATGAAAAAAATTAGTCAATAGCATCCTCTGCCCACCCACTGAGCTCACGCAATTAGCTCTGTGATGCAGGTCACCCCGAGTCCAGCTTCCCTGGTAAGTCAAAGGTTGTTCCATCAGGGATTTTGCCATGATAATTAAAAACAACAACTGGGGCCGGGTGCAGTGGCTCACTCCTGTAATCCCCAGCACTTTGGGAGACTGAGGTGGGTGGATCATGTGAAGTCAGTAGTTCGAGACCAGCCTGGCTACATGTTGAAACCCCGACTCTACTAAAAATGCAAAAATTACCCAGGCAAGGTGGCAGGCACCTGTAATCTCAGCTTCGTCAGAAGACTGAGGCAGGAGAATTGCTTGAACCCGGGAGATGGAGGTTACAGTTGGCCGAGATTGTGCCACTGCATTCCAGCCTGGACAACAAAGCGAGACTCTGTCTCAAAAAAAAAAAAAAAAAAAAAAAAAAAAAAAAAAAAAAAAAAAAAGAAGTAGAAGAAGAAGAAAGAAAGAAAAAAGAAAAAAACTGGATTTCTTATGCACTTACTACCTGCCAAAAGGTGCTCTGGTAAGCCTTGTGCTAACTCAGGCTGAGGGACTCAGGATCAGCGTTAGAGAGGAGACAGTTGGGCCTGAAGGAAGGGTGGGAGAGGATAGGGCAGAGAGGACCTAGGGGAGGCTGCAGACCTAATAACTGGGTTGGGGAAGGGTGATGCCCTGCCTTTCTGGACAGGCTCTGCCCCTCTGAATGTGAGGCAACAGCACATTCAGTTCTCTGTGGTTGGTTGAAGACTGATAACAGATCAAGAAGTCTCTTAAGACCGCATGTATCTTCTGTTTAAATTCAAGTTCATTTTTTGACTGGGATTCCTTCAATAATTCAAAGAACTGAGACTTTGCTTTCATAAATCTAGTGTTCTGACCTGCCAAAAGTATTTACATTTATGAAGAGCAGCAGTGTCCTTGGGGAGCAAATGAGCAGAGTCACAGGAATGGGCAAGCACTTGCCATGGCCAGGCGAAGGGCTTGCCAGCGTGCTTGCTCTCACCACCACCCCATCCCTGTCCTAGCCCTCCACTGCCATACCCCTTGGTTATAGTCAAAGGCTTTTTTCCTGGGCTCCCTGCTACCAGCTTCTCCAGACCCCAGCCTACGCATTCAGGTGCAGGAATGTCTTCCTCAAAGGCTGCTTCGGTCATTTTGCTTTCTTGCTTCCGAACCCAGCAGAGATCTTCAATCCCCTGTCTGAGCCTCACCACCGTCCTCGGATCCCAGTTCACCTTCATCTCTCATTCCTGTCGCCTCTCACTGTCTTCATTAGCGCCAGCCAAGCCCATCTCATTAACAACCACCGCAGACAACTGGTGTTTTCTGGCATCTGTGCTTTGTCATGAGTCACTTCCCCCATTATAAAACCTCCTCCCTCTTCATCAATTCAGGGCCACCACCTCCTGCAGGACCCAGCTCACCGCCACTGGGAAATGTTCCAAAACAGCCATTTGAGAATTGGTTCATTGTGCCCAGTGTCGCTCGGCTCAGAGACCTTCAGTTTCACCATCTCCTGAGGGAAAAAGAATGTCTGGTTTCCTATCAGCACGGGCTCCAGGCAGTGCTCTGGCTGTGCAGATGGAGGAGGAAATAGGGGTGGGGGTGGGGTCTCTAACATTTTCTTAAACAGTTTCTCAAGGCATGTTCCCTTTTTTGACCTCCGCTTCTAAAGGCACACGGTGCTGCCATTCCCGGGCCGTTAGAGGGTTCTGTGGTCTAAATTGGACTGCTTTTTGTCTTTCTTCGCTCATGGTTAGCAATGAGTTTTCCACATCTGCTAAATCAGTTGCTATTTGTCCATGTGCTTTATACCTTCCAAAAAGCTGCTGCAACTGACTCCACCCTCCTTTTCTGTATCCTCGCAGCTTTCTGCCCTCTTGTTCCTTAACCCGTCTCTGTAATGTTGATAGAGTTCCACAAACATGTGGTCAAGCTGTCCTCTTTAACTGGGAATCTCAAGTGACCACTTGCTCTTTGCTGCTGTGTTCTCTCTGCCCTGAAGGTACCTGCCCTCCCCGGCTGTATAATAGACTCCTGGTCTCTCTGTCTGCCACTACAGAGTGCAACTCTCTAGACACACACAGAGATGGCTTTTAACAGATGCCTCAGCAGCCTCTGTTGACTGGGAGCCATCCCAGGGCCACATGAGTCACTGAGCTTCCTCCAGTGTCTTGTTGTGTCTGCCAGGGCTGGCCAAAGCCCTGGGGAGAGACACTGGTGTTCCTTCACTCTTTCCCACGTGGCAAGTTATGAAGTACATTGAGCTACGTCCTCTGTCGTGTCGCGTGTTTCCCACGGAGTCTGTGTTAGGATGTGGAGGTATAGTGTCAGTCAGGCAAACGCAGTCCTCAGCCTGATGTTCTTATTTCCCCAGAGAAAACAGAAGATGCTTGGCGTTAAGACACACAGTAAGAAGAGCCTCATACCCCTGGGCCTACTCTGACTGATGACACCCTGGTATCGGATCTGTTTCTGAACATCAGGGAAAATTGCTGAGGTCCAGTTCTGTTCTGGGCTCCTGCCCTTCCCCATGCACACATCTGGTATACATTGTGCTCTAACCTACCAGGTGCCCCGGAGACAGGCAAGGAAGAACTGACCCAGATGGGTGGGTTATTCCTTCCTTCCACCTACATTGTTGGAGTTATTTATATTGGTGGAGAGTTTGGGCCTTGATTCAAATAATCAGAACTGGCCAGGCTTGGTGGCTCATGCCTATAATCCCAGCACTTTGGGAGACCGAGATGGGTGGATCAGTTGAGCCCAGGAGTTCGAGACCAGCCTGGACAACACGGCAGAACCTCATCTCTACTAAGACACAAAAATTAGCCAGGTGTAGCGATATGCACCTGTAATCCCAGCTACTCAGGAGGTTGAGGTATGAGAATTGCTTGAACCTGAGAGGCGGAGGTTGCAGTGAGCCAAGATTATGCCACTGCACTCTAGCCTGGGCAACAGAGTGAGACTTGTTCTCAATACTACTGCTAATAATAAATAAATAAATAAATAAATAAATAAATAACCAGAACTGCAGACCCCAGATTTAATTAGGTCTACTACAGAGAGGGCAGCATCCCAAAATTCGGACCCAAGAAAGCAGAAACAGGGTGACTGTGGTCTCACATTGGAGTGCATAATCAATTTGCTCATTTCTTAAGTATGCATTGAGTCCCTTCTCTGTGCAAACTCTGCAGTTAGATGCTGGGAGTTCAAAAAGAAGCAAGTAGCCTTGGCCCTGTACTATAGGAGATTAGAATCTATAGAAGATGCAACCAGGTAAATGGGTACCCTCTGTGTGGTAAGTGTTACGTCAGGGTGCTAGAGACAAGTACCAGGAGACTTCAAACAGTTCTTGGAAAAAATGGAATTAAAAGGTAAACATTAAAAATGTAATCTTTATTTCTCAACATAACCTCCATCAAGTTCAACACACTTTTGTAAGCAATGATACCAGCCATTTAGTCCATCCTTAAAGAAATGAGGGTCTTGAGAATTTAACCATGTCAGTGCAGTCTTTTTTTTTTTTTTTTTTTTTTTTTTTTTTTTGAGACAGAGTCTCACTCTGTCACCCAGGTTGGAGTACAATGGCATGATCTTGGCTCACAGCAACCTCTGCCTCCCGGGTTCAAGCAATTCTCCTACATCAGCCTCCCAAGTAGCTAGGATTATAGGCACCTGCCACCATGCCCAGTTAATTTTTTGTATTTTTAGTAGAGATGGGGTTGCCATGTTGGCCAGGCAGGTCTCAAACTCTTGACTTCAGGTGATCCACCCGCCTCGGCCTCCCAAAGTGCTGGGATTACAGGCGTAAGCCACCATGCCTGGCCCTAATGCAGTCTTTTTACATTATTCACTGAAGAAAAATGGGTGCCCTTTACAATTTTTTTAAAATTAGGGAACGAAAAAACAAAGACAGAAGGAGCCAAATCAGGACTGTAAGGTAGAAGCCTAATGATTTCTCATCAAAACCCTCACAGAATCTTCCTGTTTGGTGAGAGGAATGAGCAGGCGCATTGTAATGGTGGAAAGGACTCTCTGGCGAAGCTTTCCCAGGCATATTTCTGCTAAAGCTTTGGCTTTCTCAAGACACTCTCATAGTTAGCAGATGTTATTGTTCTTTGGCTCTCCAGAAAGTCAACAAGCAAAATGCCTTCAGCATCCAAAAACTATTGTTGCCATGACCTTTGCCCTTGACTGGTCCGCTTTTGCTTTGACTGGCCCCCTTCCACCTCTTGGTAGCCACGGCTCTGATTGTAATTTGTCTTCAGGATCATTCTACTAAAGCTGTGTTTTATCTCCTGTTATAAGTATTTGAAGAAATGCTTCAGGATCTTGATCCCACCTGTTTAAAATTTCCATTGAAAGCTCTGCCCTTGTTTTCAGCTGATCTGGGCACAACAATTTTGGCACCCATCAAATGGAAATTTGCTCAACTTTAATTTTTGAGTCATAATTGGATAAGCTGAATCTTTGAGATAGCTATGGTGTTGGCTCTGGCTGTTAATCATTAGTCCTCTTCAATTAGGACGCAAACAATATTAAATTTTTCTTTGAAAACTGATGTAGATTGTCTGCTACTGTGGGCTTAACCTTCAACATCATTTCATCCCTTCTTAAAACAATGTACCCATTTGTAAACTGGTGATTATTTTGGAGCATTGTTCCCATAAACTCTTCATTTAAAAAAAAAAAAACAATGATTTAATCATTTTCCACCCAAACATTACCATACACTTGATGAGTTTTTTTTTTTTTTTTTATTCAATTTTAATAGAATTCATGTTGCTCTGGTGGAGGCTCCTTTGAAACTGATGTCTTACTCTCCTTAGTGCCTCAAACTAAATCCTGTTCACGCACGTCATAACAAGTTAGTGCAAGTTTCTTTTGATGCCAAAACATTTTGAATTCATACATAGTTTTTTCATCATACCCACTTTCCAAGAACTTCTTGAAGGCCCCTCTCATGTGATCCCAGTCTAGGGATCAAGGCGGACTCCCAAGAAAGGTGGCATCTGATGTGAATAATGAGTGAGACTTAGGCAAGCAGAGGAGGCAGGATAAGGCCAGAGCTGAACCTAGAACTCCAGCATTGTTCCATGTGGCCCGCTGGAGGGTGGTGGTGGAACGATGGGAGATGAGGGGGCTAGGGCTTGCACAGGTTTAGGGGTCAACAAAGAGTGTGGACCTAGCCCAGAGAACAATGGAGAGCCACAGGCAGTGCTATGGAGAGACATAATTTAAATTTTGGAAAATGTCTCTGATAGCTGAGTGCAAAACAAATTGCAGGGAGAGGGGTCTAGGTGGTGGCAGGAAGATGAGACCCCAGCAGGGGTACCAGGGAGAGAAGACGGTGGCCTGCGCATGGGAATACAGTAGAGCTGGACTCTAAGCTCTTCAGTGGGGAAGAATCGGTGGGATTTGGTGATGGATTCACCAAGGGTGATGAGGTTTAGGGAGGAGGCTGGATGGTGGTCCTACTTCTGGTTTGGGCATCTGTGTGGTGATGTTTACTAAGACAGGGAATCCTAGGAACAGTTCTGCAAGATTCGCTCTATCTTCTTTACTTAAAAAAGGGTGACAGTGAGAACTGAAGATGCCTCTTCCAGGAAACTGCACTCTACGAACTTGAGGAAGGGGCCAGCAACACCCTGAATTCACCAGCCCTTTCTCAGCACTGCTCACTGCTAATGCACTGCCCTGCTCCTCAAACTGTCTCTATAATTGGACTTTGTGTACAATGAACAGCCAAGAAAACCCAGCGCGTTTGGCTGACTCCCATAGCATCCCAACCTAGCCCCAGCTATACTTCATGATTTCAGGTGTTAGTCTCTGGCCCTTCACTGCCCTGTACCAACACACACACACATCTCAG
This sequence comes from Rhinopithecus bieti, assembly GCF_001698545.2. NCBI lineage: Eukaryota > Metazoa > Chordata > Mammalia > Primates > Cercopithecidae > Rhinopithecus > Rhinopithecus bieti. The sequence continues at coordinate 3,303,819 of NW_016810571.1, forward strand.
GCACCGCAGCAGCCTACAAACCTGCCACGGCCTCTTCACTCCTGAGTCATGGGTGCACACCTCTGCCTGGAGCTCAGCCCCCAGCCACCCTCTCCCTATTCTCAGGCTTATGCTCACAGCCCTACTAGATCCCCAGGCCTCCTGAGATGCCTCTTCTAGATGAAACCCGAGCAGCGAATGCTGTGTCAGCCCGAACCTCCTCTCCTTTTTTCCTCTGTTCAATCACACAGAGACGGGTAAACAAAAAGACACGACGCATCCTCCCACTGTACAAAGATAACCACCTGGTTATCTTGGCGTGTAAGATCCGAACTCCCCTTAATAGTGCTGAGCTGAAGTTAACCCGGGGAAGAACATGGGGCTAACTCAGATGCAGTCTCTATCAGCAAGAAGTGGAACAATCACTCACGTGACTCACTGCTGTTTAAAGTTAACTGTGATTGCTACTGTTACAGGCTGAATTGTGTCACCCACTCCAAATTCTCATGTCGAGGCTATAACTTCCAATACCTCAGAATGTGACTGTATTTGAAGATGGGTTCTTTAAATGGCAATTAAGTTTAAATGAGGTCTTATGGGTGGGCCCCGATCCGATATGACTGGTGTCCCTATAGGAAGAGGAGATTAGGACACAGACACACAGAGAAGGCAGAGCATGTGAGGACACGGGGAGAAGATGCCATCTACAAGCCATCTACAAGCCAAGGAGAGAGGCTTCCTGAAAATGGTTCAAAAACCTGCTGACACCTCACCCTTGGACGTCTAGTGTCCAGCACTGTGAGAAAAAAAAATTTCTATTTCATAAAATACCGTAGCCACCCATCTACGGTATTTTGGATGGCAGCTCTGGCAAACTAACACAAGCGCTATACCAGAGATCCAGAAAATGTGCTGCAGGAATGCAAAGGAGAGAGAGAAATCCTCAGGAGAAACGAGTCAGCACAGGGGTTACTTGTGTGTGCTCCAGAGTGGACTGGCTGGGTTCCAACCTCCCTGACTTGCTGTTTCCCTCGTGAGACCCCCCCACCTGGCATGGTGGTTGGAAGGATTAATAAAATGAAGCGGGGACGGCAAGGATCCGACAGTGAGGCACCGTAAGGCCAGCTATTTGCAAAGGAAACCCGTGTCACCTAAACTGGGAACTGGAAGACAGAGAAGACTGCAGGGCTGCTGGTGGAAGAAAGGTCATGTCCAGCAGAGGGGACCTCATGAGGCAGGGCTCGTGGTTGGGCGGGGCAAGGTCCAGGAAAAGCAAGTCACCTGGGGGAGTTGGGGCCAGGGGAAGGAGGCCTGGGCAGGAAAATGGGGGCGAGATGGCAGAGGAGAAACTGAAACACCAGACTAGATCTATTCCCAGGGAAAGAGAAACCATAAAGCAAGGAAGCAGCAAGATGGTAAGGGAATCCCAACAAAGCCGCCAGAAACGAGATGGGGATTGAGGCAGGAGAAACAGTTGCAGGCTTCTGTGATGCAGAGGAGAGGCCAGGGAGTGATTTGCATTCTTCTATTTGCTCATGTGAAATATTAATTTCAATGTTTGCATGCATAAACAATGAGAGAGCCCAGACACAGCCACTCCTCTCCAGTTCTTAAAAGACTTTCTGTGAAGTGTTCCTGGAAGAGACAGTTAATGCCTTGCCCTGCTTGCCCTGAAATTGATTTCTGAGAAACAGGGCCCTGCATTTGTGAGTTGGCTGCGGAGATGGAGGATTTCTCAGCCCAGCCCCTCGGCCCATCGCACCTCGTGGGCATGAGTATGTAAGAAGACTCAGGAGCTCAGGTTGCCAAAGAGAGAGTAGTCTTTGTGGAATTCAGTGGGCGGTGGCAAACGAAAAAAGAGTGCCCTCTGTGCTCCTCCATTTAGCCGTGCCATGCTGTTTAACCTTTGATCAGACAGTGCGAGCATGTGCCCTGTCTTTCTGCAGGAATGGAGACTGGCTGTGCGAACTGTCATTTCTTTCTAACTTACCCATTACCTGGGTAGCAGAAAAGTTGAAAGTTGCCTGTAAGGGCCGGGCGCGGTGCCTCACGCCTGTAATCCCAGCTCTTAGGGAGGCAGAGGCGGGAGGATAGCTTGAGCCCAGGAGTTCGAGACCTGCCTGGGTAATACAGCGAGACCCCGTTCTCCACAAAAGGAAAAAAAAAAAAAAAAAAAAAAGACAAAAAAAAAAAGAAAGTTGCCTGTAAGTTGGATATGATCTAGTTCAACTCTCCTGTTCTACAGATGAGGAAACGGAGGCCCAGAGAAGAGATTTACTCAAAGCCTTCCAGGTTTGTTAGTGCAACAGTTGACATTGGAACTCCGATGCAGTGACTCCCAGCCCAGCGTAGCATAACATTTAGCGTCCACTGGAAAAGTGTTGCCCGACAGAAATACAACACAAGCCACGTATGTAGTTTTAAGCCTTCAAGTAGCCACATTAAAAAGATAAAAAGGGCCAGGAGCAGTGGCTCAAGCCTGTAATCCCAGCACTTTGGGAGGCCGAAGTGGGCGGATCACAAGGTCAGGAGATCGAGACCATCCTGGCTAACATGGTGAAACCCCGTCTCTACTAAAAAAATACAAAAAATTAGCCAGGTGTGGTGGCAGGCGCCTGTAGTCCCAGCTACTCGGGAGGCTGAGGCAGGAGAATGGCCCGAACCCGGGAGGCGGAGCTTGCAGTGAGCCGAGATAGTGCCATTACACCTCCAGCCTAGGTGGCAGAGAGAGACTCCGTCTCAAAAATAAAATAAAATAAAATAAAATAAAAAATAAAAAGAAACAGATGAAATTGGCCTTATATACAGTCACACCAGGGATATGTTCTGAAAAATACGTCACTAGATGATTTCATTATTGTGCAAACATCATAGAGTGTACTCACACAAATTTAGATGGTCTAGATCCATTATCATCTCACCAGACCACCATTGTATATGTGGTCCATCATTAATGAAAATGTCGCGATGCATGACTGTATTCTATTGAATGCAGTATACGTAAAATATACAGATTCTGTCTGTGAACACCTTCCCATTCACTAGGCCAAATCACTTTATGCACCTGCTCAGGCCTAGCTAGGCTGAGGGTGGAAAGGTAGGAGTCAGACTCCAAATAGAAGCATGAAGGCCTCTCCGAGGAAAGCCATTAACTGCAAGCCCTTGAAGTCACACATTTAGCAGAAAATATGCACTTCTCTCAGGAGCATTAAGCATATAGAGAAATATTCCCAAAATAAAAGTGTAGGTTGTGGTAGACGCTGTCCCAGCCAACAACAGACAGAGGACCTTTTATACAGCCACCCATTTCCAGGGTGCTTTTTGCTGACAAGGGACGACTGTGGGCTGCTGGTATTCCATCTATGTCTTGAGGTGGCTGGATGTGGGTGGCCATGCCAACTCCTGGGCAGAATACTTGAACAGAAGTGCCTGGGGGGACAGAGGATTGCCCCTCACCCTGGGGCACTTATGAGGTCAACCCAGATGACTCATATGGAACCCCCAAGCCTCCTGGATCCAAGAAACTACACCGACCTCCAGAGTTCATTCTGGAACTATGCTAAGTGCCAGAAATCCACTTCTTTCCAAAAGTTCAGAATTCCATTTTAATTCCCCTACAAACTGCTGCCTACTGACTTGGCCTCCGCCCTCCTCAAAGGTGTCAACATGCTTTGAGGGCCAAGTGCTTCTTCTCCGACCCTCGAAACAAGTTCCCATGTTGGCGCCACAAAGCAGGTGGACCAACTAGAGCTGCTGATGAGCAGCAGGTTCCCACAATAAGAAACCCCTAAAAGCAAAGTTGGCCTTTTCCCCACCACCAGCTGGTCCATGGCGTGACTTACCTGAGTGCTGATCAAGGCAGACGCTCCCATCAGAGGAGTTAGGAAGCTCCTGGGACAACAGGTGGTCCCAGTTTGATTGTGCAGAGGTTGAATCTGCAACTATGCTGACCAATCCGTGTGGGCACTTGAGTCCCTGAAGAGTGACTTGACCAAGCGGAGACATGGTTGGTGTAAGTGCAAACTATGCACCAGGTATCAGACATAGTATGGAGGGGAAAAAAGGATATAAAAAATATAAAGTACCTCACTGAAAATATTTCTGTTGATATATGTTGAAATGATATTTTTTATGTATTGGATTAAATGCAATGGATTATTAAAATTACTTTTACCTATTTTTAATTTTAAGGAAACTATTTTAAAATTACCTATGTGGCTCACGTTTTATTCTCATCAGACAGCACTGTTCTAGTGGAAGCATTTCATTTGAGGGGCCACCACTTGGGGTGCAATTCTGATGGCATTGGCTGAGATTTGACTAGCAGTGTGGGGATGGATGGCATTAGCCTGGTGGTCACTATCCAGGACATGGGATGTGAAGTGGGGGGACTGGCTGGGGGTGCTGTTGGATAAGAGAGGCCACACCCCCATCCCCTGCTCCATTCACTGCCCTGAATGAGCAGCTGAATTCACTGCCCCAGTTTAAACCATAGGCTGAGGAGCCATCAGCCTGGGCCCAGGTCTCCCCACTGCTACCACTGTGGTATCCCCCAGAAAACCTAAAACAGGACACTCCAAAGGAAGGCTGAGCTGTTTATTGCTTCTCATCCTTTAGAAACGGAAACTAAAATTTAGGGCTGAACTTGGGGGCCTGGTCAACACAAAGGATCCTTGCTCTGTATCTTGATTTTGGTGGTGGCCATATGACCCCACACAGGTATAAAATTGCATAGAACTAAATACATGTACACACACACCCCTATGTTATTTCCTATAACTGCATGTGAATCTACAATGATCTCATAGTTCAGGTCCATATTTATACACCCATATTCATAGCACCATTATTCGCAATAGCCAAAAGATAGAATAACCTAAGTGTTCATCAACAATGAGTAGATAAACAAAATGTGGCATATCCATGCAACGGAATCTTATTCAGCCTTAAAAAGGAAGGAAATTCTGCCGGGCGCGGTGGCTCATACCTGTAATCCCAGCACTTTGGGAGGCCGAGGCAGGCAGATGACCTGAGGTCAGGAGTTCAAGACCAGCCTGGCCAACATGGTGAAACCCCGTTTCTACCAAAAATATAGAAATTAGCCGGGCATGGTGTTGCAAGCTTGTAATCCCAGCTACTCAGGAGGCTGAGACAGGAGAATCGCTTGAACCCAGGAGGCGGAGGTTGCGGTGGGCCGAGATCCCACACTGCACTCCAACCTGAGAGAGAGAATGAGGCTCTGTCCCAAAAAAAAAAAAAAAAAAAAAAAAGGAAGGAAATTCTGACACATGCTACAACCTGGATGAACCTTGAGGACACTATGTTAAGTGAAATAACCCAGACCCAAAAGGACAAATGCTGTATGAGTCCACTCATATGATATATACTGAATAGTCAAATTCATAGAGGAAGTAGGATGGTGGTTGCCAGGGCCTAGGGGAGAAGGGAATGGAGAATTGCTTAGAAGCTGTGGTGTTTCAGTTTGGGAAGATAAAAAGAGTTCTATGGCTGGATGGTGGTGATGGTTGCACAACTATATGAATGTGCTTAAAAATAATTAAGATGGCCAGGTAAGGTGGCACACATCTAGCTGTGGTCCCAGCTATTCAGGAGGTTGAGGTGGGAGGATCGCTTGAGCCCAGGATATCTAGGCTATAGTTCTAGGCTATGCCAATCGGGTGTCCGCACTAAATTCCATATCAATATGGTGACCTCTTGGGAACAGGCGACTATCAAGTTGCCTAAGGAGGGGTGAACCAGCCCAAGTCAGAAACGGAGCAGGTCAAAACTCCCATGCTGGTCAGTACTGGGGATGCACCTGTAAATACCACTGCATTCCACTCAGGGCAACATAGCAAGACCTCATCTCTTAAAAAATAAAATAAAATTTAAAAAATGTTTAAAATGGTAAAGTTTAGTCATGTGTATTTTACCACAATTTTTTAAAGTTAAAAATTTTTTAAAGTCAGAACCTTTTGACCTAAAGATTAGTGACTCTCTTTTACAGTGACCCTGTTCAAGAAGGTGAACCAAAAAGCTATGGAGCTCGTTCGAAGGAACCAGACTTCCAGCACCTGGATAAATAACCCATAAGGAAAGCAGGAGCTGAGAGTGGTCCTTGGTGAGGTGCTGGGTGTCGGGGAAGGTGGGGGCCAGCTTGGCGTCCGCTGCCTGTGCTTCACCCCAGTCACCCCAGCACATCGAGTACCCAGGTGGAGCTCTTGTGCCACCCAAAGGTGAAACTAAACCTGTGATTACAAAGTTAGCCTTGATCAACATTGTTGGTAAATGCGGGGGTTAGAGAGGTGAAAGTGCTAGAAGGAGGCATGAACGCCTAGGGCTGAAAGGTGATGGAGAAGACAAGGACAGACCCCAGGGTCAGCAAATCGAATCTACTTAAGGTGCGAGATGGGGTGGGCATTTGGGGACATAGTCACCTATATCATATCAACAGAGCTACAAAGTTGTTTTATTTTGTTTTGTTTTGTTTTGTTTTGTTTTGTTTTGCAAACTAAAGGGTTTAAAAAGTCAGAGCCTTTTGACCTAAAGATCAGTGACTCTCTTTTACAGTCACCCTGTTCAAGAAGGTGAACCAAAAAGCTATGAAGCCCGTTCAAAGGAACCACCCCAGTTGTACCATTGAAACAGCCCCGATTTTCCTAATGTATGGGAAGGGCATGAAAGAATCCCCGGAGTAGGGCAGGGCAGGGAACCTGTCTGCACTCCAAGCAGTTGGCCACCCGAAGGAGGTAACTTCAGATGCTTCCACTGAGAATCTGTGAGACAGTAGTTAGGAGGAGGGAGTGGCCAGGCTGAGATTTTTCCCTCATCCGATCATGACTGAGTACAAGATAACAAGAGTCCCATTTTGGTAATGGGGCATTTCAAAGGAGAATGATTTTGTACCCTTAAGTTCACATAGGTTGGCCAGAAGCCCCCAGCCTGCCTGGAATGTGCATTTAAAATGCCAGATATCTCAGCAATAATTTCCAGCCTCAGGGCATTTACTAAGACACGCAGCACCTCTACCACTCTACTCAGATGCACCGTCACGGCCATCCCGCAGACCTGTGCCAGACAGCAGCGCCGGTGGCTCTGCACCCGACCGCAGCTGAGAATGTGTGGATGCCCATATGATTCTGCTCAGTTCATGGTGTCTTCTCAGCCACTGTGTCCTGAGCCAAGAGATTTGAGTGTTTGTGAAAACCAGCATTGTTTTCCCTCTTGGTCATGTAAGTCATGGGAAATTTTTGTGTGGTGATGCATAAATCCCAGAAAGTTTGGTTTAAAAAGCTCCCTAAAGTGTGGGTGGTTCCTCAAGTATGTCCAGATTTAGTGAATATCCTGAATCCGTAAAACAAGCCTGAGAGTTTCACCCAAATGCCATCTCTGTGAAGAGGCCCTCCAGATTCATGGACACCCCCATTAGTGAGTTCTGGCAGCTGGCTGTTAGACGTAGGACTTTTAAACTCAAATTTAAAATGAGTCTACATGCCTGAGTGAGTAAAGTTGCTGGGAAATATTACGCTTCAAGGCAGGTCAGGCAAACTCTCCTATGATCTAAAATCCCTGTATTAAAAAAGTTATAATTCATCCCGAATAAATTAGCTTTCCTCTTTGAGAAATCTTCCTTTAATGTTTTGCTCAATGCATCAACAATTATTTCATGAGCACCTGTGCATCCAGGATTGGCAATACCACAGATTCTAATTCCTTCTCCTATCCTTACTCCTTGTCCTCATCAAGAAAATGATTTGCCTCTGATCCTCCACCATGACTTGGGCAGCCACAGAAAATGAGGCTTCAAATAAATGTGTTGATGTGGAAAGACAGCAAGGCTTATAAAGGAGTATATATTTCATTCCATTTTCATAAATATGTAAATAGTATGGGCTTAATCCCACTTTTATAAATACATATTCTTAGGCAGATAAATATATATTCATGTGTATATTTCAATAAAACAAAACCTAAAAGGATATATACCAAGGTGTTAGCAGTGGTTATCTCTGAGTAGTGGAATTAATTTTCTTTTCTTTTAGCTTCTCTGTGCATTTTTTCTAAAAGAAACACATATTATATGTTAAAAATGGAAAATGTTGTAAAGGAAACAGTGGCATTGAGAGGTGGTGGTAGTTACGTTTGGTAGCCATTTAAAGAGGTTTATGGCTGGGTGGAGTGGATCATGCCTGTAATCTTAGCACTTTTGGGAGGCTGAGGCGGGAGGATCACTTGAGTTTGAGACCAGCCTGGTCAACACATCAAGACCCCATCTCAACAAAAGAAAAAAAATGGTGGTGCATGCCTGTAGTCACAACTGCTCAGGAGGCTGGGGTGGGAGGATCACTTGAGCCTGGGAGGTCGAGGCTGCTATGAGCCGTGACCACGCCACTGCACTCCGGCCTTGGTGATAGAGCGAAACATTGTCTAAAATAATATAAATAAATAAAAATAAAGAGGTTTGTGTGTTTCCGGTTGGGGAACTCAAACTTTTTTCTGAGACTAAATGCTTCTGTACAGGAACATTTTAGGCCTAAACAAAGAGAAAAAGTAAAGTTTATATTTTTCCTATGTGACTGGGACTAAAAAACATACATACATAAATATAATTTATATTTTTAAAATGATGTCTTTGCAACCTCCTCCTTAAAATGAGGAAGGAATCTTCTCTGGTCTGGTCCAGCTGATTCCTGGCCCTGCCTTTGTTGTTCTTACTGAAACAAAGGCTGCAGAAGAGACTAGAAAAAGCAAAGAGAAGCTAAATTGATCTACATACGGAAGAGCATAACGCTAGCAAAAACGGGGAAAATACACAAAATGGGGAAGGAAGTTGACAGAGCTGGAACAGAGAAGGGAAGGGAAAGTGGGACAGAAGCAGTGCAGCTGGGATTTTAGGGGGGAAAAAGAAGTAGAGAGGAGAGAGAGAGAGAGAAGGCATTGAGCAGCTGCTCTGTCTTGGGGCCGTTGGAGCAGGAGGAGAGAAGGGAAGTGGAAGAAGCAGAGACCTCATTCATCAAAAGAAACTGTAGCAGAGCACGCTCTTCGCCTCCTTCTCCAGAAAACCTTCAGTGCAGAGGGACATTGCTCTTGAGGGCTGGGGCTCCAGTTTGTATCTCTGGGGATACATTAGCTGAGATGAGACTCACAGCTGAAGCCAAGAAGGCCCAAATCTAGTTGGATCTGAAATTTTGTTTTGCAAGATTGGAAATCCAGTCAGCTGAGAACTGCCTGGGACTCCACCGCATCTGGGAAGATCAGGAGACAGCCCCGCCCTGTCTTTGCTGAGCAGTGGAGGGCAGTCAGATGGGCCACTGGGTTGGCCCCATATCCAGTGCGATTCTACTAAATCCGGGCCCTCTTGCTTCAGCTGAAAGTCTCATCTCAGCTAATCCATCCCCAGGGACAAAAACTGGAGCCCCAGCCCTCAAGAGCAATGTCGCTCTTCACTGAAGGTTTTCTGCAGCCCCGTTCCGGGGACTCCACCCCCTCATCGTGAGCTCCAGCAACAGTATTTCCACTTCGCTGGCATCCTGGGTGCTGATCCAGGGTACCCATCTGGATTAGTTTCCTAAGGCTGTTGTAAAATTGACACAAGCTGGCTGGCTTTAACAACAAGAACTGGCTGTGTCACAGCTCTGGAGGCTGGAAGTCCAAGATCAAGACGCTGGCAGGGCAGGTCCTTTCTAAGGACTGTGGGAATGAGCTGTTCTGGGCCCCTGTCCGGGCATATGGATCCGTCTTCATCTCCACATGGCCTTCTCCCTGTATGTCTGCCTGTATGTCCAAATTTCCCCTTTGTTTGAAACCAGTCACACTGGATTAAGGCCCATCCCAATGACCTCACTTTAACCTGATCACATTTATAGAGACCCTATCTCCAAATGAGGTCACCTTCTGGGGTACTGGGGGTTCGGACTTCCACGTGCCAATCTTGGGTGGAGGAGACACAATTTAACCACCGTGCCCACTGACAGCCCCATGGCCGACGCACATCCTCAGTGCCTGCAGCCCCCACCTTGGCGGTCACTCCGGGGACTCCTCCCTTTTCTTTCACACGTGTTCACTTCACAGCTGTCCAGGTCATTCTGCCCTCATCTGAGGAATTTGCAGAAATTCCCCAGAACTCAGGCTTGTTGATTTCACCCTTCTCTGTTTTCAGTCAGCGGAGAGTTTTGTCCTAGGCTTCTGTTAATCTGGTGAATTCAGTAGGGATTGAGGAGGGAGGAGAGACTCATGGGTGGGTTCAAACCCCTTTCTTGATGCTGATGTTGCTTTAAAGCTACTTCCCTGGAGGACCTCAAGTGGGCCGGGATGCTGTGTATGGGCCTGCCGACAGCTTCCTGCTCCTGCCCGGTCCTGCCCTTGGACAGAATTGGGCTGTGGACTCATTTTCTTAGGGGATTCCTCCAACCCTCACGGGGACATGTCTGCTCCTTAAAGCATGGGTTCTCTGCTGCAGATGCCGGGGGAAGGCTCTGTAGCCGGAGAGACTGAGGAATGAAAGGTACATTCAGGCCATGCAGAGTCACTTAGCTAAAGGGTGGGCTGGAGATGGACAACTGGACAAAGAGGCACAGAGAGGTTCGACGTGAGGAAAGTTGAGAGGAGGGACTGCATTATCACGGGAAGGACATGCTGCTTTGATCTGGATGAAGGAGCTCCCACGTCTTCTAGTCATCTAGGTGCAGCAAAAGGTTTGCATTAAAACCCAGGTTACTGGAGTGAAATACTGAGGGGAATGTGGTTCATGAGAATAGCAATTTCTATTTGAAAAACATTTTAAATCATGTCTTAAAGGATTTGTAATTGTAGGGCTTCTTAAAACTAGTGGTTTTCGGAGGCCCCAGGGTGTGCTTGGATTTCCCACATAGGCTCCTGTGGCCTCCTCCAGGGAAAAAAGAGAAAGGGGTGGAGAAGATGCCAGAAGCACCCTGCTCTTTCCTCTCCAGCTCACCCTACTTGGAGCAGAGACCTCTTCTGTCACCTGTTTGGTACAACAGGCTCCCACATAGGATTTTATTTGGTAAAAGATCTCCATGATTACAAAAAAAAAAAAAAAAAAAAAATGCACGCATGCATACAAGCATATATACATTAATGCCACTGGTTTACCTAATGAGTTTTCCATGCATATATTTTTATAAGATTATATGCATGTTGAGTATCGGTACTATATAGTTGAGTACCTGTATAAATGAGTTTTCCATGCGTATAATACTCAACTCTACAGTGCAGATACTCAACACACCTATGATTTCAAGGTTGATACTGCTGTGTGAAGTTGGACATGTGTATCTAGAGTTCATTCCTAATGAGAAAGATCATCTTCAACACAATAAGGAACATACTTTAACCTAAGAGGGGTGTCATCTCCAGAGAGGATGTTCCAGCCATTAAAAACAAGAAGTGTACTGAAGCAGATCGACCTCTGGCTTGGACACTGTGGCAGAGTCCTGTGTGTACCTAATTAGCATTTCAAAATGAAACCAAGTAAGAGAACCAGCTCCTTCCTGAAAGAGGCCATGAGGGTCTAAATGTTCCACGGATCTGGCTGTCTCTGTGGGAAACCACCTCTTGGAGAAGGAAGATCTGAGCTTGTAAGGCCATGCATCTTCCCAAAAGCTTCGTGTTCCTGCTTTAAGGCTGTTCCTCCCAAGGAAGCACATTGTGGGGTTATTTTCCTGACGTTCCCCTCCTGGGGGATTTAAGTTCTTATATTTTGACACGGGGGCAGTAAGCAGAGTGGCCAGAAGGAGAGTCTTTGGTGGCTGCCTGGCCCCTTGCCTGGTTTGATTCTGTTCCTAAATCATAAGTGGAGAACTCCTATATTCAAAGCATGGTGGTAAGAGCTGGGAGTACGAAAGTGAGAGGGAAAAAAAAAAAAATTTGCCCTTAAGGGGCTTTGGTGTATTTGCAGGAAAGAGTCTCATGAACAGATGACTGAACGTCATGTGGAAAGTTCTATCCTGAAAGTACACTCTAGCACCAAGGGGTACCAAGGTGAGGTAGAGTCCAGTGCAGAAGCCACAGGTGGCCTCTGGAGCAAATTCACCTCCACTTCCTCACAGGACTCTATGGATTGTTGGTCTATAAATACCTCTAGCCATCACAAATGCACTTTTGCAGAAGGATTGAATTTCAGCATTAGAAGCAACCTTCATAGCCATTAAACCCTTCACGTATCTGATGCTGGAAGCCCTTCTAGGACACACCCACCAAATGGCTTTTTTGAGTTGCTTTTAGGACAGGATACTCGCTACCATGTGGGGAGGTGCTTGGACTACCTGGGTGCCCATTGAGAGGTGTCTGGCTTTTAGAGCCTGCTGCCAGCTTTGGGGAGTGTGAAGGCTGAGGAATGATGCTCTCTGTGTGTCTGGCTCAGCCGGCAGGCCGAGGGCTCCAAGCACAGGGATTCCAGGGCCTCAGGTTGCATCTCAAGTGGTGCAACTGAGCAGTCAGCTGCTGGCAGTCACTCTGAACACACGCTGCTCCTCAGGGCACGGCATGTGCCTCCCAAGGCAGTCAGGCCGTTCCAAAGGGTCAGAGCAAAGCACACAGTGCCCGCAACAGTCTACTCCCTTATTTGGCCTTGGGGCCTATGGTAACCTAAGCCTAGGCAGGGGCTCTCAGCACCGCATCCCTCAGCTCATTTCAGCCTCTAAGTGCATTGTGCTCTGTTTCCACGTGCTGCTCACCTTGTTTGGGAGAGTTCTAATCTCACTCACAACCTTCTATTTCTCTCATGGCCTACAGGTCCCCTTTTACTATTCCAGGTGCATCAGAAGTTACAGTTCCCGTGAGCATAGGGGCTGTGTCTCTAGTGAGCTTTTCCCAGTAAAGTCATATTATTCATGTCACTTCCACCTTCAACCCCAACATTCCCTGACTCTGTCTTTCAACTCCCTTGTCCCCTACGGATCCCTCTTTTTCTCAGCTTCTAAGACACTTGCAGCCTACACCTTGTTAGCAAGTTCTCCATTATATGCTGCTTTGTGCTATTTTCCACTGGTTTCCTCTCTGCCATCCTCCCCGCAACAAGCCCCTAATAAAGAAGAATTTTGTTTCACCCACCTCTGATATGCTTTGAAATATCGGTTGACACTGAACTGCGGGGAGGACGCTAAGGGTGCACTGAGCTGAAAGCAGGTGACTTCCTTCCAACCTGGACAGCGCATATAGCTCATTTGCTGAAAACAGAACCTTCCAAGTTCCCTTCGCCCGCCCTTCTCCATTGCAGGCACACATTAGCGTGGTCTCTGAGAAAGGGAGGAGAAGACGCCCAGCTCTAAATGTGTTCACTGGTATGTGTGTAAGGAGGGGCGTGCTCATTTGGCTTGTTAGTACCAAGCTGTGGGCACCTTTCTACCCTGAGATTTGAGTGATTCTGCAGCGATAGATGCTCGGGGGAGGACAGCAGAAGCATCCAACAGATGACTCCTGCGGCTCACCCGGGTCAGGGTGGGTACACTTGGGTGTGTCTTGTAGTTGCCTCTCTGAGGAGCTGGGTTCTGCTCCCCAGGTTCTTCACACACTCTCAGAGATGGTCTCTCCTGAGGCCGCAGACGGCACCCTTGCCAAATTGCCCAGGGCAGGGGTACACAATGGGGGCCTGTTCCCGTGGAAGCCAGGCATATTCCATGAGACAGAAGCAGAGAAGAAAGAAATGTCTAAATATCTGTTTTTGCTTCCTACACCTCACCCACTCAAAACATTAACTTCATACCAAGCTCCCACTGCATCAGTGTCCAGGGACTTCAGGAGGCCCAGGAAGGAGCAGAGGAAGCCGCCTCTATGCCAGCTCTGGCAGTACGTCAGCCCTGCGGCCTTAGCCCCAGGCTTCACGAGCTTTGCATTTCCTTAAACATTTCATGGAATCACGTGTACCAGCTGCAGGCCAATGATGCCAAGGGCCAGATTTTTTGTGTGCAATTTGTTTTTTTTTTTTCTATTTTGCTTTCTTTTTAAGTGGAAAGCTTATATCTTCAGACTGCTACATTCATTGGTCAATTCGAGTTTCGACCCATCCTATCACATCTGCTACCGACAATCCAAGCCATAGCCTAACTTCAACGTGTCAGATTGCAGTCAGGGTGCTAACTTCAGGGGAATTGAAGGAAAGAAGATGACTAGCTTTTATTTTGCTATCTCCATTTTATGAAGTTTGACTTTTCAGCAGGGAAATGGGACTTGTTAAATAATAGAATAAAGAAGCATATATTCCATGCACCATTCTGGGCACCTAAAAGAAAAGAGGGCAATTGTACCCCCTAAAAATGCTTTCATTCTTACCAAAAGGCTCAGTAGCAATCAGAAAAAAAAAAAACTTCAGAAAGGCCTTGTGTGCTTAGTCTTACCAGAAATTAAAAGAGATTGCAAAGCTACATTAATGAAAATATTTGATTCTGGTGCATAAATAGACAGATGGATCAATGAGCCAAAGCAGAAAGTCCCAAAAGAGACTGGAAAATATAAAATAATGCATAAGGCAAATTTCATATCATTGCAGGAAAGATGGATGATTCAATAAATATTGTTGGAAAACCTGGCCAATCATAAAGGAAAAAAAAAGTCAAACTAAATTCTCCTTCATGTCTTTACACTAAAATAAATTACAGGTAAAAAAAATATTTAATTTTTTTAAAGTTTTAAAGCATCAGAAATAAACATAAAGTAATCTTCTCATATAATCTTGAGAGAGGAGAAAGTCTTTGTAATCAAGACAAAACTCAAAAGCCATACATAAAAATATTGATAAGGTTGAGTATATAAATATTTATAATTTCACATATACCAAAAATACTAAAGTTATATTAAAAAAGTGAAAATGTGGGGAAAACATTTGAAAGACAAATTATGAACAAAAGACTAATATATAAAGGGTTTAATATAAAAACAGGACTGTGAACCACAAATAAAAGGCTAAGGACTCATTTTTTTAATGAGCAAAACACATAAACAGGCAATTCACACAGAGAGAGAACAAATGAAAGAAATTAAAAGAAGCAGCAAATTAAAATTGGTAAAAATGTTTTACTGAGTACATTAACAAAGATTAAAAAGTTTGTTGGCCACATAAATGTCTTCTTTTGAGAAGTGTCTGTTCACATCCTTTGCCCACTTTTTGATGGGATTGCTTGTTTTTTCCTTGTAAATTTGTTTAAGTTCCTTGTAGATTCTGGGTGTTAGACCTTTGTCAGATGGCTAGATTGCAAAAATTTTCTCCCATTCTGTAGGTTGCCTGTTCATTCTGATGATAGTTTCTTGTTTTTTGTTTTGTTGTTGTTGTTTGTGGTGGTTGTTGTTTGAGACAAGAGTCTCGCTCTGTCACCCAGGCTGGAGTGCAGTGGCGCAATCACAGCTCACTGCAAGGTCTGCCTCCCAGGTTCACACCATTCTCCTGCCTCAGCCTCCTGAGTAGCTGGGACTACAGGCTCCCACCACCGTACCTGGTTAATTTTTTTTGTATTTTTAGTGGAGACAGGGTTCCACCATGTTAGCTAGGATGGTCTCGATCTCCTGACTTCACAATCCGCCTGCCTTGGCTTCCAAAAGTGCTGGGATTACAGGCATGAGATAGTTTCTTTTGCTGAGCAGAAGCTCTTTAGTTTAGTTCGATCCCATTTGTCAACAGTGTGTGATGCTCCCCTCCCTGTGTCCAGGTGTTCTCGTTGCTCAACTCCCACTTATGAGTGAGAACATGCAGTGTCTGGGTTTCTGTTCCTGTATTAGTTTGTTGAGGATGATGGTTTCCAGCTTCATCCATATTCCTTCAAAGGACATGAGCTCATTCTTTTTTATGGCTGCATAGTATTCCATGGTGTATATGTGTCACATTTTCTTTATGCAGTCTATCATTGATGGGCATTTGGGTTGGTTCCAAGTCTTTGCTATTGTAACAAATAACTAATGCATGCCAGGCTTAAAACCTAGATGGTGGTTGATGGGTGCAGCAAACCACAATGGCACATGTATACCTATGTAATAAACCTGCATATTCAGCACATGTATCCCAGAACTTACAGTACAGTTTTTAAAAAGTTTGATAATGCACAGTGTTGACTAAGATACATGAAAACAGGCATTCTGACCAGCTATTGGGGAGAGTGTAAATAGGTGTGATGTTTTTAGAGAGCAACTTGATAGCATCTGTCATATGAATGAGTCCATCTGCAAGAGGACTGAATTTGCAAAGGTCTAGGATTCTCTGCAGCATTGTCTGCAAGGGCTAAAGACTAGAAACACTCTCAAAGTTCATCAATAAGAAACTGGCTAAATACATTCACACAACCGTATACTGCAAAGTGGTTTAGAAGAATAAGATGATTCCATATGTTCTACGAGAATCAACCTCCAAGATTACTAAATGTTAAAAGTGAGGGGACAGAACAATATGTGTACTATATAACGTGTGTGCGCATGTGTGTGCGTGTTTGTATGTTTGGGGGTGAGGTCACACTTATATTCATTCAGCTAAGCTTTACTGAGCAACTGCTACATGCCAGGCACTGTTCTAAGCACAAGGGATGCAGCAGTGAACAAAACAGACAAAGCAGCTGGCTCACACCTGTAATCCCAGCATTTTGGGAGGCTGAGGTGGGTGGAGCACCTGAGGTCAGGAGTTCGAAACCAGCCTGACCAACATGGTGAAACCCCGTCTCTACTAAAAAAATACAAAAAGAATTAGCCAGGTGTGGTGGTGGGTGCTGGTAATCCCAGCTACTTTGGAGGCTGAGGCAGGAGAATCACTTGAACCTCAGAGGCGGAGGTTGCAGTGAGCCAAGATTGCACCATTGCTCTCCAGCCTGGGCAACAAGAGCAAAACTCAAAAAAGAAAGAAAGAAAGAGCCGGCCGGGCGCGGTGGCTCAAGCCTGTAATCCCAGCACTTTGGGAGGCCGAGGCGGGCGGATCACGAGGTCAGGAGATCGAGACCATCCTGGCTAACACGGTGAAACCCCGTCTCTACTAAAAAAATACAAAAAACTAGCCGGGCGAGGTGGCGGCGCCTGTAGTCCCAGGTACTCGGGAGGCTGAGGCAGGAGAATGGCGTAAACCCGGGAGGCGGAGTTTGCAGTGAGCTGAGATCTGGCCACTGCACTCCAGCCTGGGTGACAGAGAGAGACTCCTTCTCAAAAAAAAAAAGAAAGAAAAAGAAAGAAAGAAAGAAAG
>NW_016810571.1:3321503-3394385 GCF_001698545.2 Rhinopithecus bieti
TTTTTTTTGAGACAGAGTCTCGCTCTGTCGCCCAGGCTGGAGTGCAGTGGCGCGATCTCGGCTCACTGCAATCTCCACCTCCGGGGTTCACACCATGCTCCTGCCTCAGCCTCCCAAGTAGCTGGGACTACAGGCGCTTGCCACCACGCCCCGCTAATTGTTTGTATTTTTAGTAGAGACGGGGTTTCACCCTGTTAGCCAGGATGGTCTTGATCTTCTGACCTCGTGATCCACCCACCTCGGCCTCCCAAAGTGCTGGGATTACAGGCGTGAGCCACCGCGCCCGGTCTACGGAGCTTATTTTCTAATGAAGAAGAACAAAAATAAGCAATAAGCGGAATATGTGATGTACCGCATGGTGCAGAGTCACATGAGGAAAAATAAAGATGGGAGTATGTGAAGGAATCCAGCTGCGAGAAAGGTTCTTGGAAAAAAGCTTCACCGAAAAGCGGGTATTTGAGCCAAGACTTGTAGGAAGTGAGAGGGGGCACTGTGCACTCACATGAGGAAGAGAGTTCCAGCCAGAAGGAAGGGCACTGCTAGGATGAAAGTGAGGGTGCCGGTGAGCTGGGGCGCGTGAGTGAGAAAGGGAAGGATGGGAGAAGAGGTCCACAGAAGAGGAACGCAGAGGTCCTTGTAGGGGCTTGACAGACTCTGATTTCCCCGTCGAATGCCATGTGACATGATCTGACTTAAAGTTTTTAAAATATGCAGAGAAGACTTCCAAAGAGATGCACACCAACCCGTGACGGTGATTGACTCTGGGCAGATGGATGGTGGCAGGCAAGCGAGAGGTGTGGGGGAATTCCTTTGCATTCTATTCCGTGGGCTGTTTCATTTGGTTCTCCTCTTCCCCAACCTGAGTGCATAGTTCCCTCCTTGTTTTCTTGTTTTATAATGCTTTCTCATTTTTTAAAAGAGCATGCTATGTGCAATGCAAAATAAAGAACTTCCCCTGCAAAGGGATCTTTTTATTCCTGGATAGCTTGGTAATCTAGGGCTGATTGGGATAATGACTCAGACTGGCTTCCCCAAAAGCAGAGCCTGAGAAGAGGGTTGGAGGACATGCCAGGTGAGGAGTCTATTTACGAGGTGAACCCAGGAGACACTGGTAGAGGAGTGAAGAAGTGAGACAGAGAAGGCAAAAAGGGCAATACAGGGTGCATTCTTGAGCAGATTACGATTTGGGTAACTGAGGCACGGTCCTGCTGGGAACTCTGGGAGACTGTGTGGAGTACGCCTCAGAGTTATTTGCTCAACTTAAGGACAAGGAAGCTGGGCTGTTTGTCCACCAACTTGTATTTGCTGTTAGGAGGGAAACTCTGTGGGAACTTAGCTCCATTTCCCATCCAGGGGGTCAGAGCAAAGCTCTCAGGTGGAGTGTGTCAGGTGCCTGGACCAGGACGCCATGGGCAGGTGCTGAAATGGAGGGCCCGTGGGCCGTCTGCTGCAGGGTGTGCTTTGCCTTTTTAAAAATGCGTACGATGGTTTCACCTCAAGTTCTTTTCACCCTACTGTCCAAAATAGACCCTGCTTTGGCCGGGCGTGTTAGCTGATGCCTGTAATCCTAGCTCTTTCGGAGGCCAAGGCACCAGGATTGCCTGAGCTCAGGAGTTCAAGACCAGCCTGGGCAACATAGTAAAACCCTGTCTCTACTAAAAATACAAAAAAATTAGCCAGGCATGGTGGCACGTGCCTGTAGTTTCAGCTACTCGGGAGGCTGAGGCACAGGAATTGCTTGAAACTGCAGGGCGGAGGTTGCAGTGAGCTGCAATCACGCCACTGCACTTCAGCCAGGGTAACAGAGTGAGACTATCTCAAAAATAAATAAATAAATAAATAAATAAATAAATAAATAAATAGACCCTGCTCCTTAATTCATGTCACATGAAGACAGAACAATCAGAAGAAAATGGAGTGGGCTTAGAGCTGCACTCGGGGAGTTGCACAAACCCGCAGTCTCTTGTACCTCTCCTGTAGCCCAACAAAGAAGGCCCTGGAACGGGGGCATGCATGCAAACACTTTCTGTCCATTCTGCTCTGGTGAGGGGGAAAAAAGCTTTGAAAACATGCCTTTAGGAAAATGTATGATTCACTATTTTTTTAAGAAAATAAATTGTAGATAGCAATGCACTTTTGGATCCAGTCAGGATGCCCCACCCTCCCCTCCACACCCATTCATGTCACTCTGCTTCTTCAAGCCCAGCACTAAAATGACTGTCTCTTTCAGGAAGCCATAGCAGAAGAAATCCACCTGCCCCATCCAGTCTACCAGGAGGTGCTCAGCACACGGGTCACCAGGCATCAGCAGTGAGCCTGGAAAATGTGGATATACTGAATCTAAACACTCAACAAAATCACTGGGGCTCTCTGATCCTGTCTCATCATCTTCAGAATGATTGGTGAGATTAAAGGATCTCTGTAAAATGATCTCAAACAATCAATCCTTCTACTCACTTGATCTTTCTATGGTTTTAAAGCAACTGGTTTTGGGAGTTGACCATGAACTGACTCAGAAAATGATTACCAGAAGTGGGGTTCAAAAAACGCTCTGGGCAGCCCCCACTTTGTTAGAATGAGAACAACCTTTCATACTGGTAACTTTGAAGTAGACAGCTCTCACTTGGGGATGCAAGTTCTTGTGTATACTTTTAAAAATTATCTGTGAGTCCTTCAAAGGCAGGCCTTAAATCCTGCTTGTCTTCACCTCTCCATATTTAAGGTTCTGTGTTGAGCTGTTGATAAGCCAGTATTCACATTGCCAGGTCAATGAGAGAAGAAAACCAAGCAGGCTTTATCCTCTGCTTATAGCTTTAGCTCCTGTCCTGCCCAAAACCCTGCATGGCTGTTCATTATTCTATACACCATGGAATACTATGTAGCCATAAAAAAGGATGAGTTCATGTCATTTGTAGGGACATGGATGAAGCTGGAAACCATCATTCTGAGCAAACTATCGCAAGGACAGAAAACCAAACACTGCATGTTCTCACTCATTTGTGGGAATTGAACAATGAGATCACTTGGACACAGGATGGGAAACATCACACACTGGGACCTGTCGTGGGGTCGGGGGAGGGTGGAGGGTTAGCATTAGGAGATATACGTAAATAGCGAGTTAATGTGTGCGGCACACCAACATGGCACATGTATACATACGTAACAAACCTGCATGTTGTACACATGTACCCTAGAACTTAAAGTTAAAAAAAACAAGATTTATCTTTTTGTTTTGTTTTGCTTTTTAATGTGATGCACATTAGACCTCTTCTTACCTTCCAGCCACAACGTGGGTCACCCAGCCCACCAGCCCTGCCACACGGGGGCCTCTCAGAGTGTCGTCTTCAAGTGAGCTGCATGTGAATTACCCAACATGAGTATTTAAAATGCAAATATCTGGGCCCCCATCAGCTCTACCAATCAGACTCTGAAAGTGAACCCCAGGAATCTGCACTTTTAGCATGTGCATAAGGCAATTCGCAAGAATGCTGAAGTTTGAAAAACACTGCTTCCACTAGGCCATTTTGACCTCCTTTTAATGTCTTGAATGAACTGACCTCCTTCCTCCCTGAATTAGTTATCTACTGCTACATGAAAAATTACTCCAAAATTTAGCCTCTTAAAACAACAAACATTTGTTATGTCGTACTTAGGTTAGGAATTCAGGAGCAGCTTAGCTGGTGGTTCTGCCTCAGGACCTCTCATGAGGTTGCAGAGATGTTGGCCAGGGCTTCAGCCCTTTGAAGGGGCCACAGAATCTGCATTCAAGTTCACACCCATGGCTGCTACCAGGAGGCTTCCGTTGTTTCCCCAGCATGGGCCTCTCCACAGGACTGCTGGAGTGAAATGTCAGCTTGATTCCCCCAGAGCAAGTGATCTGAGGCAGAAAGAGTGGGCGCCTACTATTAAAGCCAAGGTCTCTTTATAACCTAATCTTGGAGGTGACATCCCATCGCTTCTGCCACATTCAGTTCATCAGAAGTGAATCACGAAGTTCAGCCTGCACTCCAGGAGAGGCGAATTTAAGCTCCACCTCTGGAAGGGAGGGGTATCAAAGAATCTATGGACAAAATTTTCAGAATACTATACCACCTCCACACCTTCTCCAATGTTGTTTTTCCTAAGTGTAATGTCCCCCCTACCCCCAACACACACACACACACACACACACACACACACACACACACACGCTAGGCTAAATCATACTTGCCCTTCAGGTATGAAATCAAGCACCACTTCCTTTCAGAACTACCCTGTGTGGTGGCACAGGTGGTGCAATCGTATAGCTCCAGGTGGTGCCATTCACCTGGTGGCCATTGTAGATTTGTGTGTTTATTACAGCAGGTGATTGACAATATGAACCTCACGTACATTCAGAACGGTTTACTATTGTAATGGTGGTATGTAAGAGGCCTCACATCCTCAGATCTGTCCCAACTCCAGCTAACAGGGAATCTTCATCCGCCTGCAGACAGTTGAAGCCCCATGTCAGGAACCCAATAGCCCACCTTGATTCTAACAGGGCAGAATTCTATGGCTGTTTGCCAGATGCATGTGTCCTGGAGCACGGGGGCTGCACCATGCCCTCGTGGAGGAAGCTGGGAGCTCCCAGCCTGAGGGTGATTAAAAGCAAGTTTTGTGGGACAGGCAGGGGTGATAATGATGAGGCCTGCATGCGGAAGCCATGCTGTCTGGTAAAAAAAAGCTGAGGCCTCTCTGCTTGTGTGAACTTAGGATGTTCTCTTAACCTAAGTCTTCCTGATCTGACAGTGGTTGGGGCATCAAGTAAGAAAGGTGAACACACTGAGGATAAATGCATTCCATACAAATAGAGGGTGTTGCTAGGGTCTGCATATTTGCATACCCCCAAAATTCATGTACTAAAATCCTAATCCCCAAGGTCATGGTACTAGGAGGCGGGGCCTTTGGGAGGTGATTAGGTCATGAGGGTGGCACCCTTATGAAAGACATTAGTGCCCTTATAAAATAGGTCCCAGAGGCCTTTTGCCCCTTCTGCCATGTGAGGACACAGCAAGAAGATTCCACCTACGAACCAGAAAGCAGGCTCTCTCCAGATACCAAATCTGCTGGCACTTTGATCTTGGACTTCCCAGGCTCCAGAACTGTGCCAAGTCTGAGGGTGAGGAGGCAGAAAGTAATGCTAGAGATCCGGGACTTGAACTTGCCAAAATCAAATAAATCAAATCAAATGAGGAAGCATTGATTACTATGGGACACTACTCAGCTATTGGAAAGAGTGAGTTATAGCTCTATCCGTTGACTTTGAGGATATCCATGATGCACTGTTACATGAGAGAGTCAAAAGAAAGTTATTTTGTAAGATCTCCTCTTTGTAAAAACAGTATTTTTTTAAAAAGAGAACATTTACTTAACCATTTCTACTATAAAGCCAGGGTTGTCATGTTACACTATTCCAAAGAACTTCATTTTCATTATGGTCTATGTGAAATTCTGTCTCCACTCCCATCATTCTGAAATTGTGCAGTGCTCAGCATGTGCAACTGTACAAGGAATCCTGTAATAAGACATGCAGAGACCTGGAGGATGTGGGAAAAAAAGAGTGAGGCAGTCATTAGCCCTGCTTTGCTTCATAATTTGAAACATGATTTATATTTTGAGATCACTCAAGCACCAGGATCTCTGATCGTCCTGTTTGTGCATTCTAGAAGCCAGGACTCTCCCACCACCACACACATAGGTTTCTAAAGAACCTACAGGAAAAGAAGCTCAAATATGAGGTGCCCATACATCCCACTGCTTCAATTTCCTCAGGAATGAGCCCCAGAAAGTCACTGAGACACTCAGGGAAGCAGCATGGGAAGACAAGGAGATGAGCTGCCTCAGGAAGCTCATTGTAGCCATGGTTGGAGTGGAGAAAAAGTGGAACCAGCCTGAGTACCCATCAGGAGGAGGAATGGATACATGAGCTCTGGCATTTCTCTGCAATCCAAAAAATTGAGGCAATTTTACATTAACAGGGAGAGATGTTAAGCGGAAAAAGAAAGTTGTAGGACATGTATAGAGCTCTCATTAAAAAAACTGTGTGTATTATATGTATACATACATTAAATATATATGTGTATTTGTACTGAAAAAGAAGAGTCTGAAAGGATATATGCCAAGCTGTAAACAGTGGTTACTCCTGGGGGTAGATGTCAAAGGAGAGAAGTTTCCACCATTTACTTTAGATACGCAACAGAAGCAAGATTTGATAGGTGTTGAAGTCAGAGGAACTGACCTTATGTCAGGGTTTCTTAATTTTTTTAAATAAAATACATAAGAATAAAAGCAGAAACCAATTCTGTTGAAACAAAATAATCAAAGTATTTTTAAACACAGATATTTGCTAAGTATATTTTGAGTTTTCTTTATTAATGCATTAAATAGCAAGATGTAGCAGCAAGTGCAATGACTACCATTATTTCAAAGAAGCAACGAGCAGACACAATATTTCAAGGTATCTGCAACTGTCATGTGGTATGAAAATATCTGTGATTTCCAGTGCTGACAAAGTCACAGGTGTTGGCAATACTTCACTGAAGGAAATGCTCATATCCAGTGAGAGGTTCAATAAAACAAAGCTGTAATTTTTTTCCCATCCAAGTGCATGGACTCCTGAATTCTATTTGTGGATGTCTTGAAGGTCTGTGGGAGCCAGGTTAAGAACCCTGAGGATTTCTGCATTCTAGAAAGTCAGCATTCATTTCTTAGTCAAATCCTGCTTTTCTTCTGAGAAGGCTTACTTTGGAGTTTATTCGTGCAGATTTATGTTTTGGGGGTGTCCAGAGTTAATGAAGTAACCCAAATGCAGTTGACTCTGATGCAGATGTAAAACACTCTATTAGGTGATACGAAATAGGTCTTTTATTGAGACTGGGCCTTTGCTAATTTACAGAAAGATTTTTCAATACATAAAGAAATAAAGGCTGCACTTTCTTTATTTTTTTTTAATTTTTATTTATTTGTTTGTTTATTTATTTATTTATTTATTTTGTTTATTTGTTTATTTATTTATTTTGAGATGGAATCTCACTCTGTCGCCCAGGCTGGAGTGCAATGGTACAATCTCTGCTCACTGCCACCTCTGCCTCCCGGGGTTCAAGTGATTCTCCTGCCTCAGCCTCCCAAGTAGCTGGGATTACAAGTGCCTACCACCACGCCCAGCTAATTTTTGTATTTTCATATTTAGTATTTTACATTTAGTAGAGACAGGGTTTCACCATGTTGGCCAGGCTGGTCTTAAATTCCTGACCTCAAGTGATCTGCCTGCCTCAGCCTCCCAAAGTGCTGGGATTACAGGTGTGAGCCAACGTGCCCAGCCTAAGGCTGTACTTTCATTATTTTGTTCAGTGTTTCTGGTGGTGATGGTGGTGCTCATGGTGATGGTCACAGTGGTGGTGGTGGTGGAGGTGATGGTAGTGATGGTGATGGCAGTGATGATGGTGATGGTCATGGTGGTAGTGATGGGGTTGCAGGTGGAGATGGAGGTGGTGATGGTGGTCATGGTGATGGTGGTAATGAAGATGGAGGTGATGGTCACAGTGGTGATGGTGGTGGAGGTGATGGTGATGGTAGTGGTATGGTGGTGATGGTCATGGCCGTAGTGATGGGGTTGCAGGTGAAGATGATGAAGGTGGTCATGTTGATGGTGGTGGAGATGCTGTGTGTGTTCTATTTGAAAGCTGTGAGTGATTATAAGGCTTAACTTACCCCATGTTCCGGCAGTGGGACTCTAAAGAGGACCAAACAAAAGCCCCCTGCTCTGTTAAATCATTCTGAAGCTCCAAATACACTGTATTTCCTGACTGAACAAGTCATGCAACAGACAATGTACTGTTGGATATTGTGGTTGTCTTTTCTATACCAGGAAAACTAAACTACATCTCATGGATGAGGCTGTTGTTGTTCTCAGGGTAATTTTGTCTATGATCAAGAAAAGAGGGAGCCTATGAACAGGGCAAAGTAAGGTGCAGGAGGCCCCAATATCTCCAGGATTAAGGAAGAACTGGTCCTGGATTCTGAGTTATGCAGATACACTGAGATCCATGTTGAAGGGTGAGCCGGCCCTCACCAGGGAACAGAAATCACGTTTAGGTTGTGATTTAGGCCACCCCTCACCCCACCCCACCCCCACCCCATCCAGAGTAGCCACTTCTCACAGCAATTGTAATTTACTCTGTTTAGCTTCTGATGTCCCCAATCCATCACAGCAGACATGGTTGGCTTTGGCAAACCTAGCAGAGCTGTGCTTTGGGAAGCTGCAGGGGGATCCAATAGCTACAGTGGGGAGGGGCAGAACAGCAGTGACCTGGGATCCTGCAGCTGCTGCTTCAGGGAGGAAATGGGTGGCCAGAGGGGACCAGTGGCCATTAGGGTGGTTTTGTGGAATACACAAACATTTCTTAGCTCTTCCCAGGAAGTATGCGGGAACTCTCCTTTGTCCTCAGGCTGGAGCTCCTACTCCTCATATCTGAATATTAAAGAACATATGCTCCCCCTAAGGTTTGACATGGTCAGGGTCACTTTTCACACTTCAAGAAAACCTGAGTTACTTGCAACAAGCATCATTTAATTTTGTAATTTAAAAATTAATCCATGAAGCTCAAAAGGTAGAGAAGAAGAGAAAGGAGGGAGGGAGGCAACAGGAAGAAAGAAAGTTGAAGAAAGGAAAGGAAGGAAAGAAGAGTAAAAGAATAAAAGACAGAATAAGGAGTACTGTGCCTATAACCAAAGAGGTTGGAAGGAGATAGAACGAGGGCAAGGTCACGGTTGAAATGCACCCCACACCTCAGTCTACAGAGGTCCCCGGAAACCTGGCCAAGCAAGTAGGGAGCAGGGGCCATCTGCCACAGTCAAGAAATGAGAGGTAGAGCTAGCCCTTTTGCTCTGGAGAACTCAAAATGTGAGGTGGGGCCTAGCAGGCCAGGAGCCAGATGCTAAAGGCTTAGACCTGGCACCTGACCCAGGTCTGGAGAGGACATTGATGGGGCCTTGAGGTCTCCTTTGTAGCTGCCCAGTTCAGTCCTCTAGGATAGAGTCAGTCAGGGAATAAGAGTCCTGGAACAAACAGCGTACATATGTTTGACACTTCCTCTGTGCTGTCACTATACTGGGCTACAGAGAGAGATGCCCTGACCTAAAGCCTGTCCGAATCAGGGGTCACTCATGGCGTTACAGAAACAAACATGGATGTAGGGGCTGAATATAACCCGAACGCAGCTTTGCAAAGTTTTAAAAACTTACCCAGCCACTCACATTCAACTTGTCCAAAAATTCTGAATGACCTCACTCCTTTTTATGAGCAGCTGTCCTGATACTAATCCTGCCTCTTTCCATAATCCCTCTTTCATGAGACTGAGAGAACACGTCATGAGCCTAAAGCAAATACATTCACAGAGCCCTGCACTTTGTAACTCGCATCACCACTGCAATGCGATCATGCGCTTGTCTAACGCTCCACTGCTGGGACATAAGCCTGATTGCGTCTCCTGTGTCCACGGCTGGGGCCCTGGCACTAAGCCTGGCACAGGCAGCACTGGGTGCATATTTGTTGAGTGCCTGTTGGCATGCTGCAAACATAGGAACAAGGAACAAGTTAGGTCTGGGAAATTACGTCCCTTCTGATGAAGGCTAAAGAAAAGGAAATCTACTTGGAATTCCATCAGATAGGTATGGATTGATCATTTAAAAGAATAGAATCACTATATGTTAAGCTTTTTTGAACTTGTGCCTCCTGTTCCTTCTCTCTCTCTAATATCCCATAAAGAAGAGTATATGAAAGGAACCTACTGAAGAGTTCACTCAAATCATACTCTTGGGACTAGACGGAACCTCCGTAGCCTTCATAGCAGAGCTGTCTACTCAGTGTTTCAAACTTTACAAAAGCCAAGTGGTTTTTCCAGCCTCTGGACATGATGAAAGAAACCACCTCTTCCCAGTGCATTTTAGATTGGGTGCTAAGACTTGTTCTCACAAATCACTTGCTCAATAAATACTTGAGCACCAACTCTGTGCCAGGCCATTGCAGGGCTCTGGAAATATGACGGTAAACACAGCTGACCTCGCCCAGGTCTCGGGACCTTCAGCCTCACCATCCTACCTCTGCTGGTTCAGGGACACACGGTAAATCGGCCACATGAAGAGGGGTCTCCAGAGGGGCTGCTTCATGGTAGAGGAGCCATGGCTGAAGCTGGGGTCAGCAGCCACTGGACAAACTCATCTGCTCTACTTGAGGACACAAGCAGGGTTGTCATGGATAATACCAGTGAAGAGGAGATCTGAATTTCGGGGAAGCAGCCTGCACTTGGAGTTGAGAGGCCCAAGTTCCAATCGCGAAGGGGCTCTCCTCCTTCCATAATTATCTAATCAACTAGTGAGCACGGGTCTAAGTCTATGGGAGCTTAGACACGCTCCAAAATGCAAAACTGTGAGCAGAGAGCTTCGCACACTGAGGGCCACCTGTCTTCCTTCCAGAAGTTAGTACTTCTGGGACTAACTTTGCTCTCCATAAAAACCCTCCCCATTGGCAGACACACAGAAACAACCCCAAGAGTCAGGTTTTTAACTTGTCTGAAATCCTGTGGCTTCTCACATCCCTTTGTCTACCAAAAATAATGGAATGCTCTGGGTGACTGACCAATTGAATCTAGAAAGGACGTGAATTGATACCATGAGCTTTGCCGGGCCCCCAACAATAGAAGCTTCTAAGAAAGGCCATAGATGGGATTGGAATTTCCATTGGCCCTGGAATATGGGGCCTGGGAGAAAAGACAAGGTCTTGGCACCAAGTCGAAGGTCCTTTCCATGCCATCTGCTGCCCTGAGCAGTGTGCTAACAAGAGTGGGTACCTGTATATTCTGGCCTGCCTCATAAACAAATCAGATCATCATCAGGCTCAAGGCAGAGAATATGGGGTGGCTTCAAGCCCCACCTAACGTGAGGTATTTCTTCATCTCCATCTGGCCCTGCTCAGCATGCCCCCATGTTCCCACATACATCCTCAGAGCTGGGGACAGGCCCAGCCTAGCCATGCCTTACAGATCTAGGACACCGTTGTGGGGTTTGCAAGCACCACAGTAGCTGGCTGAAGTCTTGGGGTTCCTGGTGAGAGACAGAGGGAAGGGGATGTGGGAATGTGTAGTGAAAGAAAAAGACGGAGATTTTCCTGGTTGCTTGACAAACATAAGCCCACTCCTTAACTTCAGCCCAGGCTCTGACAACATCAGATCACAGTAAACCTCAGGTCCCTGTTTACTCCCCTTCCCCGGCTCTACCTCCCCTGGTTTCTCAATCTGTCTACTCTTATCTGGCACTGATAATGTGTGGGCTCTGAAAATGTGCCCTTTGGTCTGAAAGTGTGGGGATTCCAAAAAGCCTCCAAGAATGAATGACTCAATCGAGGCTGAAAAGAGCCACATCGTCCAGATACGTACATTTGCTGGGACCCAGCTCGCAAAGCACTTTAACAATCTTTTCGCAACCACTGTCCACATGGAGTAAGGCTGCAGGGCTGCCATTCCTACTCCTAGATTCTTGTCTTCCTGGATGCATTGTCAGTCCCTGGTTGGGATTCCAGCACCGAGAGCTGCGCTGCTCCATGTAACTCCTCCACTGCCTCTGAAGACCCCCTTTAGGACCCAAGGATCAAAATCCCTACCTCAGGGTGCCCATCTTGTTCTCCCTGTTCTATTAAAAAAAAAAAAGACAAAAAAAAAAAAAGACTAAGGGACTGATCCTACTGCTCTAGTCTCATTCCAAAGGGGTTCCTAGACTTGCTGTTGATAAAGTCAACAACTGCTCTTTGTTTAGGTCTCACCCAACCTCCTATTCCAGTTAGAGGGCTCCTAGGCCACCCCAAATATCTGTGGCTTGCCCACATCTGCACTGTGCCTTTGTTTACGAGTTACCTCCATGAAGACTTTCCTGCAGCCTCTTTTGTTTGGTTGGTTGGTTGTTGTTGTTTTGTTTTGTTTTGTTTTTTTTTGACAGTTTCGCTCTTGTTCCCCAGGCTCTAGAGTGCAATGACACTATCTTGGCTCACTGCAACCTCCACGTCCCTGCTGAGTAGCTGGGATTACAGGCGCCCACCACCATGCCTGGCTAATTTTTTCTGTATTTTAGCAGAGATGGGGTTTCACCATGTTGGCCAGGCTGGTCTCGAACTCCTCACTTCAGGTGATTCACCCACCTCGGCCTCCCAAAATGCTGGAATTACAGGCATGAGCCACCGCGCCCAGCCTCCTGCAGCGTCTTACCTGTCACGCAGACTAATATCCTTTAAGACATGCTCCCAGCCCATGGCTAGAAAGGCTGCAGAATGTGGAACTATTTGATGTCCTAATAGCCCCTGACAACATGAAAATGACCAGCAGGCTCAGTCATGCTGCCGAGGTTAAACTTCAACTGTTTAAACGCCAACCGTGGAATCTGCAAATGGGTAAATACCATACTCTGTACAGGGAGCCAAAGAATCCGCTCGAAGCAGCTGCTCAATATGTGTCAGACGGGGCCTTAGTTACAGAGCAACACAGACGAACTAACAAAATACATATTCTGATGTTTCATGAACCTGCTACGTCAGGGAGACTAATTGAAACAGCTTTCCTGCCAAGCAGAAAATTCCATATGGAGAAGAGATAAATAAAAAGAGGCTGCGGGCTGTGGAACATCAGAGGAAGGCAGGTCCCTCTGAGAGATGTAAGTTAAATATGTTTCGCGTAATCTGAGATACCCCGGGGCCTCTCCAGCTTGGACAGACAGATGAGGTTACATTAGGAATAACCTGCATTCCACTCCATGCCCTGGCTGCTTGTGATGAAGCCTTAGCAAGGGCGCCATGTCTATTTCTGGCAGTGCCAAGGATGTCTCTTGGTTTCTCATGAACAAAGCTGGTCCTGCCAAGCACCCATTGGGTCTACCAGACCTGGCTGTTTCTTGTCCATACCCAGAGCGGTGGGACCTGCTTGTTGATGCATTGTGAAGTCAAGACCTCTCCCCACTTTGTATGTGTACCCCAGGGCTTTCAAGGATTTTTAGTGAAAGGGCCGTTTGAGAGTTTGAATCATTGATCACCACCCACATGGCACTCAAAAAGAGCTGAACCAAGGGACACATCTGAGCATCAGACATGGCAAGTCATCCTCCTCCCCCAGGATCATCCTCCTCCCCCAGTGACCAAGGCTTCATTACTGAATCCAGCTGCCTCTTCTCTGGCGGAATTCATGTAGTCATGGCTGGTTAAGTCTCAGTGTTAGCCAGACCTGCGAGTCCCAGCTCAGGCTTGAGCAGAGTTCCCCATTAAAAGGAATTAGACTCTTTTTCTTTGTTAAATTGCCTTAGGAGGTAATGCTTCTGGACGACAGTCATGGAACACAGACAATTTCTATCACAACATCATATGTTAATGATATCCTAGGCTCATGCTTGTGTTGTTATAATAGACTGAGAATTAATTTAAACAATAATATCTATAGAAAAATTATTTTGCTGGGGGTGGTGGCTCACACCTGTAATCCCAACACTTTGGGAGACCAAGGCGGGCAGATCACCTGAGGTCAGGAGTTCAAGACCAGCCTGACCAACATGGGGAAATCCCATCTCTACTAAGAATATAAAAATTAGCTGGGTGTGGTGGCAGACACCTGTAATTCCAGCTACTCAGGAGTCTGAGGCAAGAGAATTGCTTGAACCTGGGCAGTGCAGGTTGCAATGAGCAGAGGTTGTGCCATTGCCCTCCTGCCTGGGCGACAGAGCGAGACTGTGTCTCAAAAAAAAAAAAAAAAAAAAAACAGAAAAATCATTTTAATTTATAGAGTACATACTTTTGTAAAAACTATTCAATGTTTAGAAATTTTTTAAAAAAACTGTGCAACCTTCAGTAAATTACCATACCACTCCGCCCTTCAAGTTATTAAAAGAAATAACCCCAAATTCCAATAATCTCTAACACTCAATGAGTCTCTATAATCTATACTTTCCCAGATATAACCTAGAAATGAACAACCATAAAAGAACAAAAGAGATAAAAAAAGTACTGGAGAAATTTATCGCCTGCCTCCATGTCTATAAACGTTCCATGAGGCCAGGCGCGGTGGCTCAAGCTTGTAACCCCAGCACTTTGGGAGGCCGAGACGGGCGGATCACGAGGTCAGGAGATCAAGACCATCCTGGCGAACACGGTGAAACCCCGTCTCTACTAAAAAATACAAAACACTAGCCAGGCAAGGTGGCGGGCGCCTGTAGTCCCAGCTACTTGGGAGGCTGAGGCAGGAGAATGGCGTAAACCCAGGAGGCGGAGCTTGCAGTGAGCTGAGATCCAGCCACTGCACTCCAGCCTGGGCGACAGAGCGAGACTCTGTCTCAAAAAAATAAAAATAAAAATAAAACGTTCCATGGACACAAAATACAATCATTCAAATTCCCTGGAAACCACGTATATTTTTGCAAGAATTCATTCTGACCAACAGTTGGGAACCAAGAACAGGTCTAGAGCTCCTAATTTAGGCAGCTGTTCCAACACAAAAGCAGAGGAGCCAGAGGTGAGTTCTCCAACGCTGCACCTGTGTCTGCAAACGTTTACACAAGACCCTTGAATGGAGAACATGCCTTGTAGGGCAAATTCGACTTTTCCAAATGACACTTCTATAAGTTACTACATCTCTGTGAAGGATGCTGGATTAGTATTAACTGTCTTGCAAATACACATACAGAAACTCAGGAAAGGTCAGCCTTACTCAGTAGATAAACCCCAAACACGAAACCAACCGGGTCAGCCTGTCATAACTGGATCCCTCTTGCATGTAAAGACAAAGGTTGTCTTCTTGGAGATGGAAAAGAGTTCAGCATAGCTCGCTTTGGGGCCAACTCAGAGCATGGGTGAACCAATCCTAGCTGTCCTCTGACAAATAACAGCAGGAGTCCCACCAGGAGCTCCTCCCCCAAGCACTCAGCTCCACAAGGCAAACCTCAGAGAATTACAGGGGGAAAGAGCTCTCCATTTATCAGTAGGGAGCACCCTGGTCCCCACCGCCACTTTGTTTGCCCTCCAAGGGAAAAACCTCTCAATACCAGGTCCAGGAGCAGCTGGATGGGATCACTCAGAACCCAGCCAAGAGCTAATTTTCTCTTGGCTTCAAAATCCATTCTATGCTTGGAGATGCTGTGGCTAGGATTCTACAAACCACATTCTGGCTTCGTGCCCTGATAGGCTCTGCCCTCAGGGGGCGCTAGCAGGAATCTGCAAGAATAAGGAGGAAGGAGGAAGTGGCTCCTTGTTCACTTCCTGTTTGCTTCCTGTTCACTTTCTATCAGCTTCCTGTCCCTGTCAGACAGGTTGCTAACCCTAGCAGCACTTTTTCTTCACCCGGGCAGTGGCAACTTCTCCCAGAAACGTTTCAATGCAGTTTTTGGTTTTTCTAACACTCACAAAAGCAGCCTTAGTGGGGGTCCCCTCAGAGACACCAACAAAACAGCTCCCCAATTCAAAGGCAGGGGCACCATCCCCACAGGGGTTCTCCTCGGAGCTCAGAGATACCAGCTGCATTGAGCAGCATCCCCACTCCCCCACCTCAGAAGTCTGAGATTCAGCCCTGTGTCCCTTCTCCAAGCAACTACCTTTCAATGAGTCCAGCATCTTCCTCTTGTTCCCAAGCCTCAAGTGTGATGCCTGCTTCCTGTGGTGCTACCTCCATACATACCTTTGTATTCCCTTCCTGCCCTTTACTGTCACCTGGCTAATCATTCTTTATATTATCTCTAATAAAATAGCTGGTGTGATTTCTATCTCCTGCCTGGACCCAGACAAATCACCCACATTTTGGTCCTGAGCATCTGTGGCAAAGACTAGAGCCGGGGACTGGCCAGCCCCACCGGAGAGCAGTGTGGGAGGGCACACACTCACCCACCCACCTACAGCTCACATTCTAATCTGGTTTCTCTCAGCCAAGCTCTGCATGAGCAAGAGCAAGTTCAGATTTAAAGGACACCATGAAATGAGTGGTAAATGGAGCTTCATTGCTGTATGTTCTTGGGGGATGGCTGCAGGGACCCCTGGCTAAACATTTGCATGTTTCTCCTTGTTGGTCAGTAGCGAACTGTAGAGAGCATCCTCATCACAGGCTTTCGGGCAAAGATGATCTTGTTATAGTTTTCAGCTGGACAGTCTCTGGAATCCGTATGTAAGCATGTGGGTTCTGGGATCATGGTAGGAGCCATGGCCGATACTGAATAAGCGCCCCACATTGATAACGTGGATTCTGACAGCGTGTCCCTGAACACAGCTTTGCCGGAAGACTTGGACGACTTTCTCCTTTTCGGCTGAATGACACTGGAAGGTTTATTCTGCCTAGACGCCCAGGGGCTTTCCTCGAGGGCACGCATGCATTCCAGTTCTCTAGTTTTGCTTTTCTCAGTGAGTCTTTTCACTGTCTGGGAGGTATAGGTGACATAGGCTGGCCAAGGGTCGTGTTTTTCAAGCAGCTTCTGGGGAAGTCCAGTGTTTTCTGTGAGTCCTACCAGCAAAGAGAAATGCAGGCCATTTAGAGGCAGTCACATGCAATAGCTCGATTCTTCAAAAAATGAGAAGACCTCGGAACCAGATTTTGAAGTCCTCCCTATTTTGCACCCCTTGTATTCAGTCAGAATAAAATCCAATTCAAAGTGGGGGAACAGAATGACATCCTAGAAAGTATATCAATTAAACAATGACAGAATGGTAAGGAGCAAGAGACAGAGTCAAACAGACCTGATTGATTTTAAATATTTGCATAACCTCAAATTGTTTTACCCCTGAACTTCTATTTTTTCACCAATAAAAGTGGTTAATCGAAGGCCTGAGAACTAAAGAAAGTAATATATTTCAAGGGCTTGGAACAGTACAGCTTAGTGCTTAAAAGCATGGGTTCTGTACTTGTCTGCTTCAGATGCCTACTCTACCCTTTTCGTAGCTATGAACCTTGAACAAGTTTCTTAACCTTGCTAAACTTCAAGTGCCTCATCTATAAAATGGTGATTAGAACAAGACAAAGTTCATGGAACTTTCTTGTGGATTAAAGATAATTTATGTAAAGTTTTTAGCACAGTACATGACATAATCAGTAAATGGTACCTAAAACTTTTGGCTATGTCTCCCAGCCCAAACTATTTCATTTAATCCTAGTTACACCTTATAAGGTAGGTATTCTCCCCATTTAATAGAGGACAAAACTGAGGCTGACTAGCTTGCACGACTAACAAGTGGTGGGTTTGAACTCAAGCTTAACAAGACTCAAAAAAAAACAAAGCTTTTCACTATGGTTGCTGGCCAGAAGTTTGGGGTGTTTGCCAAGAGGGGTAGGTGTTGCTAGAAATTCAGTCCATTAGTTTATCAAGCAGCCTGTTCCTTTATAGATCCAAAATCATGGGCATGCCAGTCCTTCTGATCTTTCATTTGCAGCGTCACTCTATTTAGCAGAAATGATTCAATTTCTCTCCTGCAGCTGCTACCTTCCTCTGTGTTCTTATGTGGTGCATTCTTTCCCTAATTCTATATTTCTTTGGTCAGTTCAACTGGAATTTTGCAGGGAGGGGAGTTAAAAGAGTCATCTTGCCATCTCCAAACTGAATGCAGTTTTTAAAAAATGCCGTTAAGTGGGGATAATCAAGTGAAGTGTAAGTTGTATTCCCACACTACCTCGTGCGTGTCCAGGAGCTGGAGCTTGTCTGGGGACAGAGCTGTCAGTAAAGAATGTGCTGTAGAAGGATTCCATCTCCCTGTAAAAGTCATGTGTGACATTACCTCTCACTAGAAAATTCTCGGCAAGGCCTCCAAGCACAGACTGTTCACCCTTGCCTCCTCCAAGCAAATGTAAAGATCTTGTGGGATAGGGCATTTGCATGAATCTGGCAGAGTCCAAACTCAAACGCTTGGAGCAAAATGAGCAGCAACCCCCTTCCATCTCCTGAACATGCTTTGTTCTCTGCCAGCATAACAAGAGTGGCCGCCCAGTGGCCTCTTCCCACTGCAAATCCTCCAACCCTAGACAGCCCCAGGGCAGGAGCTTCCATTGGTAACGTTCCCAATCCTACCTTCTTCTTTCTTCATCCTTCTTGCATCCATCTTCTTTTTAATATTTACTGATTTCTTAACATCACAGGTCCAGATTCCTATGGGAAAATACGCTTGTTAGCTAGAGCCTCCTCAAACTGGCCTGAGTTTAGGAAAGCGATTAGCAGCCACCCTGGGGGGGAGGTCCTAAGTCCTATATGGTCTCTGCATGAGGCTAAGGTGACTTCATCCCCTGAGAAGAGGACATGTTTTCTGTGGAGCTGAAGACAGGCCAGGTGAGCCCCGCAAAGGCCTGCAGGCATGGCCTTGCTCAAGAGCTGTAGGCTGTCATGACCGTCTCTGGGTTTTCTGCTTTCCAGTCTCCTAGCTTTAAAGGAGAGAGGCTGGGTAGGCTAGGGGCTGTGTGGAGGCTGGTTCACAGAGGGGAAGTGGGAAAAAAAAAAGTCCCCATTTCAAAACCTTGCTGTCTCCTCTACCAGAGTCCGAGACTGGTCACATTACTACAAGTGTGACATCCAACCTGCACTTCTCAGCCTGGAATCAGGGAGAGAAGGTAGCAGAGATGGGCAGCAGCCAGGAGTCAGCTGCCGGGGCCCCAAGCCCAGGCTGCAACATGGAAGTCTAATGCTCTATGCGGCCATACAGGCCGCATACAGGTTTCCAATGGAAACCGTGGTGTAGCAGTTCTCAATCTTGAGGCTGCATCCACCTGGAGAGATTGTTAAAGGCCAGATTGCTGGGCCCACCTCTAGAGTTGCTGATTTAGCAACCACTGTTTTAAACCAAAACGGGGAAAGAAAAAAAACACTACTGGAGATTTGTAAGGTTATATTATTAACTACCTAGAGACAAGAAATGGGTCCAGGGGATCTTTTTGGTTCCTTTCCAGCTCTAAGACACATGCACATACCTAAGAGTTCATTACATTTCTATATTCAATTTTGCCTTCTCTGCGGCATTTAAGCACTTAAAAATGCCATGAAGCACTTCCACTATCAACTGCAAATGCCCATTGAGAAAGAGTCTCAGATGATTCTGAACAGCTCCCAGATGATGCTGGTGCTTTTTGGTCTGGAGGCCACACTTTGAGAAACATGGGTCGAAGGCAGTGCTTCTCAAATTTTAGCAAGTACTAGAATCACCTGGAGACCTTGCGCAACCACAGATACCCAGGTCCCACCTTAGAGATTCTCATTCGGTAGGTCTGTTTTGGGGACCTGAGAATTTGCATCTCTAACTAACTCCTAAATGATACTGATGTTGCTGGTCTGTGGTTCATACTCTGAGTGGCCCCGGTTTAGACTGAGTAGTGAGTGTTAAGCCTTTTTTATCAGCTCCCACATACATGAGGGCTGACTCCTTTCTGCATGGAACACTCCTCTGACATAAGCACTTCCCAGGTTTTCATCCCCCTTTTTCCCTAATCAAGGAACTATTGTGGAATGCTAGTGAGTGTGTCATTGACAGGGGCAACTTTAAATTCCACTATTTTTATAGAGTAAATTACTCGCACATTTCAGCATTTTATTATAACACACCTAACAAAGGATGGCATCCCGGAGATTCATTCATATTCCAAAAAAAAAAAAAAAGGCATTTTTTGATCAAACCTATTTACAGACAGATCTTACGGAGTCCCTGCTGTGGGTATCAATGGCAATCTTCCACAACAGTGCAGTTCTAGAAGAATTCACAATGTCATTATTCTGAGGCTAGGGAAGAAATAATGCCCAAATAGTCATCTAACCTACAGAAACTTTCATGTCATCATTTTTTTTTAATTGTAAGGTAAAGCATCTTAGTTTTCCTAAGATCTACCATAGAGCCTTAGAATTTAAAGTCACCCATTCCAAGTCCCCCATAACACAGAGCATGACATGCAAGTGGACACTCAACTTGGGCCTCTCTCTACCTCTAGTGGAAATAGAACTCTTTACTTGTCTTCCATATTTTAGCATTGTCAGAAATTTCTTGGCTGGGTGCGGTGGCTCATGCCTGTAATCCCAGTACTTTGGGAGACTGAGGAGGGTGGATCACCTGAGGTCAGGAGTTCGAGATCAACCTGGTTAACATGGTGAAACCCTGTCTCTACTAAATATACAAAATTAGCCGGGCATGGTAGCGCATGCCTGTAATCCCAGCTACTTGGGAGGCTGAGGCAGAAGAATCGCTTGAACCCGGGAGGCGGAGGTTGCAGTGAGCTGGAATCACATCACTGCACTCCAGCCTGGGCAATGGACTGAGACTCCGTCTCCAAAAAGAAAAAAAAGAAAGAAATTTCTTCATCTTCTCATATGTAAAATAGGATGCCAGATGGTGGAAATATGTTTCAGCTGGCAGTATTTGGGAGATTTGGGAGTCATTCCTTTCATCATTGCTTCTAAGTTTCTAGTTGATGAACCCTGAAGCCTTGAGGAAAGCACAGTCTTGGTCAAACATCGGTTTCCAGACTTGTGTGCATCTGTGTGACCCACCACCCTGCTCAGAGCCTCTGGCCAGGATTCACCTGACCCCTACAGCTGTGCCATGTGACTGATAGGACGTGTCTATAAATGGTGGGTTTTTCTCATACCTGCTGAAGCAGGGACTAGGAAACCATAGAAAGAACCAAGGGAGGGAGTGTTTGAGACTGCCTCAAAACTCATGGGAAGGACTTGTTTGTTTGAAAATAACAGGAGACAAATAGTTGACATTAAGTCTGAAGAGAAGCTGTGGGCTTTTATAATTTCCTTCAATTCCAGCACAAAGGTTCCATTTTGTGTCCCTGTAAATGAAATGCAAACCAGCAGTCTACAGACAGAAACAGCATTGACGGGAGGGGCAGGAGGCAGAGTGTTGAAGCGGCTTTCTTGTTTTTCCTACAGACACAAAGCCCATGTTCAGACCACTGGGCTTTCAGGGCCAGCTCCCCACTCCCCCCACTCAATCTCTCATCCCACCATTTTCAGAATCTAATCTGATAGACTGCGTTTGGCCTAGATTATTCAATTACCTGGAACGTGAAACAATCCATCTTGATCACCTTCCTTAACTTCTTAGGACCTCAGTTGTCACTTACAAAATGAGGATGAGGATGAACTGCTGTCCCAGAGAGACACAGTTCTGTAATTTTTTCTTTTTTTTTTTTTGTTTTAGAGACAGGTTTTAGCTCTGTCACTCTGGCTGGAGTATAGTGGCACGATCGTAGCTCACTGCAGCCTTCAACTCCTGGGCTCAAGCAATCCTCCTGCCTTCACCTCCTGAAGCTGGGACTACAGGAACACACCACCATACCTGGATAATTTTTTTTTTTTTTAAGTAGAGACGGGGTCTCGCTATTTTGCCCAGTCTGATCTCAAGCTCCTGGGCTCAAGTGATCCTCCCACCTCTGCCTCCCAAAGTGCCAGGATTATAGGTGTGAATCATAACACCTACCCCACAGTTGCTTTAAAAATATCTGGAAGTTGCTTTCTTT
This sequence comes from Rhinopithecus bieti, assembly GCF_001698545.2. Classification (NCBI taxonomy): domain Eukaryota; kingdom Metazoa; phylum Chordata; class Mammalia; order Primates; family Cercopithecidae; genus Rhinopithecus; species Rhinopithecus bieti. The sequence continues at coordinate 3,343,022 of NW_016810571.1, forward strand.
GCCACATCTACTACAAGAATGAAAACGATTCTCAGCAATCAGACTGCCAACATTCTAGAAAATGTTGACATTACTTTGAAGGGACGCACAGTTATCATGAAGGGCCGCAGAGGGACTTCAATCACATCAATGTAGAACTCAGTCTTCTTGGAAAGAAAACAAAAAAGGCTCCGGGTTGACAAATCGTGGGGTAACAGAAAGGAACTGGCTACCGTTCGGACTATTTGTACTTGTGGACAGAACATGATCAAGGGTGTTACACTGGGCTTCCATTACAAGTTGAGGTCTGTGTATGGTCACGTCCCCATCAATGTCGTTATCCAGGAGAATGGGTCTCCTGTTGAAATCTGAAATTTCTCGGGTGCAAAACACATCCGCAGGGCTCGGATGAGACCAGGTGTTGCTTGTTCAGTGTCTCAAGCCCAGAAAGATGAATTAATCCTTGAAGGCAACGACACTGAGCTTGTTTCAAATTCAGCAGCTTTGATTCAGCAAGCCAAAACAGTTAAAAACAAGGGTATCAAGAAATTTTTGGATGGTATTTATGTCTCTGAAAAAGGAACTGTTCAGCAGGCTGATGAGTAAGATCTAAGAGATGTCCAGCTACAGAAACAAGATACCGGATGATTCCTAAGACCTGCTTGTGATATTAAAAGATGTAATAAAAGATCAATTGATTTGGGAAAAAAAAAGTCTGGAAATTAAAATGCTTGTAAACCAGTGGTCCCCAAACTTTGCAGCACATTGGAATCACTAGGGATGTTGGAAAAATACAAATGTAGGCGCCCACTCCCAACATCATGATTTGACTGGAATGGGATGCAGTACAGGCATTGGAATTAAAAGTTTCCCAGACAATTTCTCTGTGCAGCAAAATTTGGGAAATGTTGTTCTAGAATCTAAAACAAAAAACCACTGAAGATTTATAAAATATTATTATTAACTACTTAGAAACAGAAAACGAACCAGGTGCGGTGGCTTATACCTGTAATCCCAGAACTTTAGGAGGCCATGGTGAGTGGATCACTTGAGGCCAGGAGTTCGAGACTAGCCTGGACAGCATGGTGAAACACTGTCTCTACTAAAAATACAAAAATTAGCCAAGCACGGTGGCAGGTGCCTGTAGTCCTAGCTGCTCGGCAGTCTGAGGCAGCAGAATTGCTTGAGTCCAGGAGAAGGAGGTTGCGGTGAGCTGAGATCACCCCACTGCACTCTAGCCTGGGTGAGAGAGAGAGAGAGAGAGAGAGAGAGAGAACAGGTCCAGAAGGTCTTTTCAGCCCCTTTGCAGTCCTAAGACACATGCTTTCACTCAAGAATCCCTGATTACAGTCAGCAGTGCATCTCAGGAGCCTTTAAACATTTAAAAGGGCCACAGAGTACTTCCACAACCACCACCTGACAATACCAAAATTGACTTAGATCAAAGAAGAAGAAGCAGTGGCTTTAAAGTCCAGAGCTAAGGAAACTGTGGTCGCCATGGGATTCTCATGCAAATCTAATGATCTCACCCTCTCTGGCCACAAGCTGCATCCTTATCTCAGGAAACCATCTTGCAAAAGGATTTTACGGGTTCCAGGCAGGATTGATGGATTAGTGCTCTGGCACAAATCGACCCCACTCAGACTTTTTACCCTACTAATGCTGTGAAAGTAGTGCCATTTACATAGTCATGACGAGTGGATTATTATCTCAATCTGTTTCCTAAACCGTGTCCCACAGAATGCAAGAATCTCTCTTCAAGATGTTAATAGGTATTACTTAAAGAAAAAGAAGGGGCCCATGGCAAAAGCTGCCCTGTAAAGCCATATAGATTGTTTAACCCAGGAGTCGCCACATCTTCTAAATTGTGCAAGATTTCAGGCCTGTCCTCAGTCAACTAAGTTAGAAAAAAAATTGCCATGTTAAAAAAATTCCTTTGGGGCAGGATTTTCAGAGTCTGTTGTATGTTAATTTGTTCCGTAATTCTCCAAAAGGAAGACTGAATATGCAGCATCCCCTAATCTCATTTGACCAAGGAATCACTCATTCATTCATTCATTTATTGTGTGAGGCATCTCATGGAGCTAGAAACCAGTAACACATTTGTGGCGATTGTGAAACAATGTTCTTCTCCTGCCCTTGTTTTGGATTTGCAAGCCTCAGAGAACGTTGTGGAGTAAGAGGATAGAATGATGACTTGCTCAGGGTGTAGTTGGGTCTTCAATGAATCACCTCCTCTGAAATCAGCTGCAGAGTCCCCAAAACTGTCCTTATGCAGAAGAACAAACTCCACTAGAAACAAGACCTGCGTTCCCTCTGTTCAGCCTCTTTCCTCTCTTCTCTGCTCCAATCTGCAAGGCCTCTTTTGTTTGTCTCACCTCTCACTTTTCTCCCTGAGCCATCCCTAGGTGTCTTGCCTGGCCCCAGAAGGAGAATCACATTTTCTCAAACAGCAACCTGATGCAAAGCCTCATTTCACCTCTGCATTTTATCCTCTTTAACCTTCCATCTCCTCCCTGCCCTTAGCTTTTTTCTTTTTTTTTCCTACCCTCTGGCCACTCCTCATTTATTTTTGACTAAAGAGGAAGCTGCCACTAAAGCCAGAAGTGTCTTGAAAGGCTCATCTCTGAGATCTGGAAAGATGCTCCTGGGCAAAGATCCACTTAGCAGAACGTGCGGTTTCCTTGCTGATCTCCACCCGAATGGGCTGACAGGAGACCCACAGAACTGCGCATCTCACAGGATCAGCACAGGCACTGACTCCCTGAACTTCAAACTGAGAAACACGGGGAAACAGTGAGTGCACACCTACGGATTCTCAGTGGCGCCCCCTTCTGACTCTCTCCACTTCTTCACCCTGCCCCTATCCCATGGAAACTCACCATGGCCCCACCTCTACCAAATGGGCTCTGTGGGGTGCACACGAGAAGATGACCATTTCTTGTGCCTTTAGTGACACAGACAATGGGGAGCCTTGGGAATCCTAGAAATGTTAAGACAAAGGGGAGTGGGAGTGGGGAGGGGCGAGCTGTTCTTTCGGGAAAGAAGGCATCTCTTTCTCCCTGTGCAACAATTTGCTAGACACCATCTCTTCCTCCCTAGCGCCCCTCCCCAGAAACGAACACACACACAAAGAAGAGGAGAAACAAGTCCATGACCGCACTATCTTTAAAACGTCATGTTGCATATGGTGGGTAGTGTTAGCATGTTCTTATACAGACCGTGCCTCTTTCTGGGGGATCAACTGTCTCTAACCACATCAGGGTGGGGAGGTGGGAGTCTAATCAGAATTGTTCATCTTCTAACACAGACTTGGCATCACTGATTCATCACTTATGCTGGAAAGGAGGGGATATGTTGCTTCTTGATAATGCTTCTATACTTTATTTTCTGTATCGATTATACGTGTACATTGAGGGCATTTTATTGTCCAATGGTGAAAACAGTTCAAGTACCTATGGCCATTCAACATATATTCATTCATGCACAAATGCACACTTGTACACATTCAAAAAACCTGTCCTGAGCTCCAAACATTACTCTTCTGAGAGGCTCAGGTCCTGCACTCACCCAGAACCCACTGTGGATTTTCTGCATTTGCCTTACTTTGGGATCTACCCTTCTCAATGTCAGGGGTCCACAATCCAGGTTTCCCATGCTGATAAATCCAGACGAATCCTTGCCATCTGTGTTATGAGAAACAAAAGCAGAGGCCTCCCAGTACATAGGACAATACATGTTCCATCAACCACTCTGCAGTCAGGTACTGACTAAGCATCACATACACCAGGCGGGCACTGAGCCTTGGTTCAAGGAGCTCATAGCCCCGTGAGGAAGACAGACCACCAGTTTCCTAACTCAACCTGGGTGGGGAAGGGTGTCAAGAAGCAGGTTCAAGAAGAGAAAATGTTTGTGCTAAATCTCAAAGGGCAAAGGAAATGATGGGCAGTGGGCATGGTTTAAATGCCAACCTCAATGTTTCCAAATCCTGAGTGAAATGCTTCCTCATTCAAGATCCATGTTCTCCTTCCAGCATGAAGATAAAATAGGCAGTTTCCAAACAGTATGTTTTCTGCATGTGAATTATAATGCTGAATTGGCTGAAGAAACACTTTACAAATTCACTGCAAGAAAGAAGCATTAGGCATTGTATACCTATCAGGTACAACCATGAATCTGAATTTTATATTTATCCAAGGAATATTCAATTATAAATATTAAACTCCCACTTTAAGATGACATTGGAAGGCCCATTGAGCATAAAACACATGTGGCCATTATCTATTGATCTATTATCTACAGATCTAGTTCCAAATTTAAAAATCAAATTTCCAAAACAAGCCAGGCAGGAATAATCAGAGGAGAGATTTTCAGCCTTTTCTTCCATGGACATTTTGGGGTAGGCTTGTACACTGGCAGGCTGGACACATAGGAAAGATATGGAGAAGCAGGCAGCAAGAAATAGCCCTACAACCTCATATTCAGGAAAACAAACATGAAAGGCTTTAAGCAATTTGTGCCCAGAGACCCTCTCTCTGCCTGACGGCTCCTGAGCAGTGTGACCATTAAAATGTGTGGCCTCACAATGTCTAATCAATCAGAAAAAGGAAGTCCTGCTCCGTTGAAACAATAGGGACATTGTGAACCTGGAGAACACTTCGGGGAAACAGCCAGGCATTTCCCAGGACTGCGCTCAATCCATGGGCCAGGCCACCCCTTTTGAAATGCTCAAAGCACTAGGAATCAAGGCCAGTGTTTGTTTTGAAGAAGATGACTTGCATTTGAGATTTTACCTAGAAGAAAAGAAAGTAGCTGCCTCCTACATGATTCAGTTATTCCATCAGCCTATTGACAGCTTGTACTCAGTAGCACACAGTTCCCCAGTGCATGTCAGAATGTGAGAAAATGCATGCATCACCCATTGCACCCAACTCTTGAGTAATAAGCATCCCCCAAAATCTTGTCTCCCCATTCTCAGCTCCCATCACCAAGACTCTCCCCTACACACATACACACACATTCACACACTTATGCATCTGCACGCACACATGTACATACACATGTTTACTTGCATGCACATGTGTGCACATGCATAAATACACACATACACACGCACACTCAGCTCTCAACACCCCATCACTCCCCACGCTAGCCAAGCTCTCATACCTTTACCCCTTGGCACATTCTGTTCTTTTGCCCTGAATTCTCTTCCCAGTCTCCACTTCTTTTTTTTTTTTTTTTTGAGACGGAGCAAGATCACTCTGTCACCCAGGCTGGAGTGCAGTGGTGCCACCTCGGCTCACGGCAAGCTCCGCCTCCCGGGTTCACGACATTCTCCTGCCTCAGCCTCCCCAGTAGCTGGGACTACAGGCGCCCGCCACCATGCCCAGCTAATTTTTTTGTATTTTTAGCAGAGACGCGGCTTCACCATGTTAGCCAGGATGGTCTCAATCTCCTGACCTCATGATCCACCCACCTCCGCCTCCCAAAGTGCTGGGATTACAAGCGTGAGCCACCACACCCGGGCCCCGTCTCCACTTTTAAGGAACTGCACATCCTCCAAATACCCTGGACCATAGCATGACCATGCAGAAAACACTTTCCTAACCCTTCCAGGAAGGGAATCACTCATGCGCTCTCAGAGAAAGGTGAGAGTGCACTTTGTCAGGTCATCATCAGGGGACATGCTCTCTCTCCTGGGCCTTTGCAGACCTCTCAAGGAAGGGTTGTTCTGGAGCCTGGAGGCAGTCACTTTCCTTACCCACAACTGCCATCCTCAAACCATTTCTCCTCCCCTGAAGCTTGTGCCTGGTCTACAACACCACCTCACCTGCCTGCCAGCTTCTGAGCTCTGTCCTCTGCCCCTCAGTCCCTGACAACTTGAGCCCCAGGCACGCTGTCCTCCTCTGCGCTGTTACCCTGTCATCACCATGGCTTCTTCGTCATCTCCTGAATGATCCGTGCAAACCTCCAGCCCAGCAGTCCTCGACCTGCTCACTTCCAATCACCAGGTCTTCCTCTCAGTCACCACCACCCCTGCCTCTGTGATCAGCCCACTGTTCTTATCGTCCCCAATAACCACACTACGTCCAAAATCTAAGCTGCGAGCATCTCACTCTTACTCTTCCCTCCTCCATCCCTCCAGCTCACTCCCCAAGCAGTTCCCAGTCCAGCAATTCCTGGATTTCAATCCATTCACCCCACCTTCCCCTTAGTCTCCCCTTTGTGTCCCAGCTTCCTGCTTTATCTTGTTGATACCCCACAGCTCCTCCTTATGGTCCCTTGCAAACACCCTTAACCCCGTATCCCTCTCCCATGTGCCGGGCAAACACATATTTGCATGGCAAAGCCTTAATACCAGTTCAGTCCACCTGTGGGGCTCTTTTGGGTGCCGTCATCTCAGCAACTAAACATGATGGGACGAAAATGCCACCGTGCCGATTGGTCCCACGTGGAATAACAGCTAATATTTCTATGACATGTGGTGCGACCAGGTCACAGGCTAAGCGTCTTACCTATAGTAACTAATTAAATCCTCACAAAACCCATATGCATTAGGTACTATTGTATTAATCTCATTTGACAGGCAAGGAAACTGGAGCCTGTAGGGACATTAAGCAGTCTGTCCAAGGTCACACAACGATAAAGTGACAAAAAAAACCAGGATTTGCCCTCAGGCAGTCTAGCTGCAAAATCATTTTCTTTATAATATCACACACTTGCTCCTCAATCTCCAAGTCAATCAACAGAGCTAGTCCAACCAACACTTCCCCCTTCCTACTCTTTTCACTCTTCCACTCCCCAAGCAACTCTTTCTTTTTTTAATATTATATTTATTTTAGATTCAGGGATCCGTGTGCCTGTTTGTTACATGGGTATATCGTGTCATGGTGAGCTTGGGCTCCTAGTGAACCCATCACCCAAAATATTGAACATTGTACCGAACAGGTAATTGTTCAACCCTTACCCTCCTCTCATCCTCCTCCCTTTTGGAGTCCACGGTGTCTATTGTCTTCACTTTTTTTTTTTTTTTGAGACGGAGTCTCGCTCTGTCACCCAGGCTGGAGTGCTGTGGCCGGATCTCAGCTCACTGCAAGCTCCGCCTCCCGGGTTCACGCCATTCTCCTGCCTCAGCCTCCCGGGTAGCTGGGACTACAGGCGCCGCCACCTCGCCCAGCTAGTTTTTTGTAGTTTTTTTTTTTTTAGTAGAGACGGGGTTTCACCATGTTAGCCAGGATGGTCTCGATCTCCTGACCTCGTGATCCGCCCGTCTCGGCCTCCCAAAGTGCTGGGATTACAGGCTTGAGCCACCGCGCCCGGCCTTGTCTTCACTTTTATGTCCATGTGTACACATCGTTTACCTCCCACTAGTAAGTGACAACATGTCATATTTTATTTTCTGTTTCTGGGTTAGTTTACTTAGAATAATGGCCTCCAGCTCCATCTATATTATTGCAAAGGACAGTCTTTCATTCTTTTTTATGGCTGCATAGTATTCCATGGCATATATATGCCACATTTTTCTTATCCAGTCAACCATTGGTGGAGATTTAGGTTGATTCCATGACTTGGTTATTATGAACAGTGCTGGGATAAACATAGGAGTGCAGGTGTCTTTTTGATAAAATGATTTCTATTCCTTTGGGTAGATTCCCAGTAGTGGGATTGCTGTGTCCAATGGTAGTTCTATGTTTAGTTCTTTAAGAAATTTTCATATTTTTTTCAATAGAAGTTAAATATTTTATATCCCCACCAAGCAACTATTTCAAACCTCCTCTTCACCTCCTTCTCCTTCCATTGTAGGTTAATGTCTTTGTCTTGCCCTACTTTGAGAAAAATCCAAGAATCCATCAAGAACTCCCTCATCTCCCACCATGACTTGTACCAACTCTACACCATATGCTCCCCTGCACTTTGCCTTCCTTCCTGCTACAATGAATGAAGCATCCTTTTTCCTGTCAAAGAACACCTCTCCACTTGCAACCCAGGCCTCTCTCCCTCCACCTTCCAAAATGCAATGGTCATGGATAGAGTTGAGCACTCACTCTCACATTCTTGAAATGTTCTCCTACCTGGTTTCTGTGACGCCACAGGAGTAGAATCCCACCATCACTCAGCAAGCTCCTTCTCAGTCTCCATTGAGGATTTCTGGGTCCCCTTCTTTTTCTTTTTTATCTCCACATATCCCCCAACGTGATGGGAACCAGTTCTGTGGCTTTATATCTCATCAATTTGCCAAATCTAACTAGACTGACTTCTTTCCCACAGTCCAAATATATATATCCAACTGCCAATATACTACGTCTTTATTTGTATATCTAATAAGTTCTCAAACTTTTCATGGTTCAAACAAACTCTTGACCTTTCTCCATAAAATGCTCCTTTCTGGTCTCTTCCATCTCAGAAAGAGGCATCATCATTCATCGAATTGCCCAATTCAAACATCTAACATCTCTTGCTTCTTTATTCAATATCTCCAGCCCATTATCCTCCCCAACCCCACCATGATTTAACTTCTCTATGCCACCAGCCTCCTCTAAGATGTCAATATCTATTAACTGAACTACTGAACACCTGCTACTGGTCTCCCTGCTTCCACTCTTGTTCTCCTATGATATGATTTGGCTGTGTCCCCACCTAAATCTCATCTTGAATTGTACCTCCCATAATCCCCACTGTTGTGGGAGGGACCTGGTGTGAGGTAACTAAATCATGGGGGTGAGTTTTTCCCATGCTGTTCTTGTGATAGTGAATAAGTCTTACAAGATCTGATTGTTTTATACAGGGCACTTCCCCTGCACATGCTGTCTTGCCTGCTGCCATGTAAGACATGCTTTACTTCTCCTTCGCCTTCTGCCATGATTGTGGAGACCTCCCCAGCCATGTGGAACTGTGAATCCATTAAACTTCCTTCCTTTATAAATTAGCCAGTCTCGGGTATTACACCCTACAACTCCTTCTCCAAAGAGGACCCAGAGTGATTATTTTTAAACATGATCAGATGAAATCATACCCCTGCCTAACATTCTCATGGCTCCCCCTCCATTCAGAAGCCAATGCCAGTTCCTTATGTTGGCCTGCAAACCCTCTTTGATCTGGCCCCTACCTCCCCTCCCAGCCTTAGCTAGAGTGGCTCCCCACATTACCCACTGTGCCCAGCCACACTGGCCTTGCCTCTCTTCTTTAAAAACATCAAGCGTGTTCCCACCTTAGGGTCCTTCCCCAGCTACTGCCTCTGCCTGGGATGCATATGTCCCTGATCTTCACATGGGTTGTTCCTTCTTAGAAGTCAGGATTCAGCCTAAATGTCAACTCCTCAGCCTTCCCTGACTACATAACAGCACCACCAGTCACTATCACATCTCCTATTTTAATACTCTGCCTAACACTATCCCTGCCTGACATTTCTTATGATTTACTCATTTATTTTCTCTTAACCAACTAGACTATACGCCACATGACAGCAGCAATCTCATCCATCACATTCATTGCTCTGTCCACAGGACCTTAAGTCAAAATCATCAGATAAATGGACATTCCTGCAATTGCCATAAGTAACTTCTCCTGGAATCTCCAGGGATCACTGGAAATCCAAATATCCAGCAGCTGCACACTTGTATGGGACACAAATGAAAAACACAGACTGTCTCACTTGGCAGTAGCCACTATTAGAGAAGGTAAAATGACAAAAGGTGGGACATTATCCTGAAAAATATGACAAACAAATAGGATTAATGGAGAGGTCTGGGTTCAAATCCTAGCACTGCTCGTTACTGCTTTTAAGTGGGCAAATCCCTTGCCCTATCTCTCTCTGAGTCTTAAAGTTTTCCCCCATCCATAAAATGGTAATGATACCTGTCCCAGTAGGTTTATTGTGAAGACTGAATGAGACATCGCAGGTGCCTATTAAGGAGCAAGAATTCAAGCACACGGACCTGTGACAGTACAGGATTCAGGCTTTGTTGCAAGAAGAAATGAAACCTTGTCTAATATGAAAAAGTCCATGGCACCTAAATGTACCAAATTCTAACTCAAGCTCTACTCCACTTTCCCTTCGAAACTCCATTTCTAGTCTCACCTGGTCCAATATGTGTTCTTACTGGGGCCAGGTGTCATCACCACCAAATGCAGCTCCAGGGGTATCTTCTGTATGTTGTTGATGGATGTTAGCTGCTTTTTCAAATGCATGAAGTTACCTGCCTCATGATTGTAAATTCACCCACATGGTCCCTCCTCTATACACCCTTCATATCTCCTTCCAGGACTGCTCCAGTGATACTCTCTTTTGAAAGGCTGTCCCAGGCCTCTAGGTGGAATAGACAGGCCCTCCTCTCTGCTCCCAAGTATCTTATCTGAACCTTATCTATCAGGGCCATTTATCCCATTATGTGTTATTTAGTTGGTATGTCTCTCTCTCTCTGTCTCTCTCTCCCTCCTTAAATTGTGTTTTTAAGGCTCAGAGGTGAAATCTTACATTCCAGACAACTCTTGGCCCACTGGGAGGATAGACTCTGGTCAAAACCCAAGGCCATATTCGCTTACCGTGTCCTGATATCTTGCCTTCCTCTCTTCTCCCAGCTGAAAACTCTTTCTTCAAGTCCCTGGTGCATCTCATTTCACTGGGTTCCTGAGAAACACAGAATGAGGAAGGTTAACTGGCAAAATTTTAATATAATGTAACTAAGATGAATGATTTGGGGATGGGGAGATAATTGACACTTAAATATATAAAAAATTGTTGCCTATAATTAAAAATTAAAATAGCAATTGTCCATTCCCCAGAAGTCACAAAAGAGGCCTCTTGAAATTGGGCAGAAACCTTTAATTATTCATTTCAAACGAGTCTTTCTAGGCACAAAGATATCCCAATAGTATACAATGAAACATAACTATCCACATAGAAAATATGTGTGGGTAACATGCCAGGAAATCCTGAAGTTCTGACAAAAGGAGTTTTTGTTGAGTCAGAAATCCAATTAAACAAAAAGGGTTTTAATGTGTCTTCTTGGCATGGTGGAGAGATGCATCAAATACTTTTAAAATCCGGGAACGGGCTCTTCATGAAGCGTGTTCTGTGGCATCCTCTTCCCAACAAAGGCCTGGCCTTTAAAAACCACCCTCGTGCACCATTGCAGAAAAACCACCCTCTCTTTACTGTTCTAGTGAGGTTCTGCAGTATTATTGTGTATGGATTTCAATATCTGAAGATGGCAATTGATAGGAGAATTCACCAAAGTTCCCAAAACAGTAAAACTGCATATTAAACAATTGTTTTAGGGAAAGTATAGCATAGAATTCAGAGCTCGAGTTCAAGACAGGTCAGTGACTTAGCTGCGTGACCAGGAACAAGGAACAAGACAGTTAAAATTCAGAAGCCTCTGTGTTCTCATCTGTAAAACAGAGGCAGTAAGAGAAACTATCCTTGGAGTGCCATGAGGATTTAATGAGATAATTCATATACGGCATTGGGCAGAGGGCACAGGCACATGGTAAGAGCCTATTGGCTGGACTGTTATCATCATTAATATGCAGGGTGGCAATGTCTGCTGCAATGCCAAAACAATGCAGTCCAATGTTCAGGCTGGAGAAATTAGTACCAAGACACATCTTGCCAAAACTGAGTCACTGCGTTGAAGATCAGGGAAGGGACTGGAGTCATAGGAGGTCAGAACACATGCTCAGGGGACTCTTCAACACAACTGCTGCCACAGTGGTATCCCTACATCTCACCCATCCCTCCCCAGCCACACTACTTTTCACATCCCAAGAGTCCTGTTTATACCATCTGCTCACTAAAAGGCACTCTCTAGAGCTCATCCCCCAGCCCAGATGGGTCCCAGCCATCTGGCATTGGTCCCAGGCATTGCGTCCACTTGCAGCCATATATGTGCACATGTTAACTGAGGAAGGTTTCCAGCCAATAGACAGCAATACACACAAGTGCACATATACACACAGCCCTGAGCAGAACATCCATATAGTCACTGGCATGAGAAAGAGTCTACAAGCCACACACACATGCATGCATGAATATATACACACACAGGCACATGCATACACACACAGGCACACACCTAAGTCACCAGCCACGTCCACTCTCCCTCACCCCAGCTTTGACATCCCTTGTCCCAGCTTTGACATCCCTTGTCCCAGCTGAGTTCTATTTCTCTTCTCAGATCATTGCAGCCCTGGTCTAGAATGACTTAAGGAGCAAAACTGAGCCAAGAAGTCTTGCCAGATTCCTACTGGAAGTAATCTGGAGACTTAGATCTGCAAACAGCATCAAGCGGCTGTAGGGTAGAGCACAGAATTCAGAAGTAGGATAACTCATGTTAAAACCCAGCTTCACCTCATTATGTCTAATCTTGAGCAAGTTCCTTAGTCTTTCTGAACCTCAGTTTCCTTATCCCCAAGGTGGGAAACATCCTGCCCCATGGGATGTTATGATGATCCAATTGATGTAAGTAAAAGTATTCCATGATCCATAAGGAGCTTTGTAACCATTAGCTTTTCTGGTAAACATTAAGAACCCTGAAGTGTTGGTATAAATTCTATTCTATGATTTATGGCTGGGGGTTCATTCTGGAAACAGGAAAACTAGATAACATTGGCATTCAACTTGAGGACTAGATGAACTCTAGACAGAACAAAAGTGTCACATTGTTCAGAGAGTGACAGAGACCACAGAGAAAGGGAAAACCAGTGTGGTTGCTGTCTTGGGCTCATCTGCTTTCCTTGGAGTGGAGCTGGGATGGGATGGGAGAGTGCAGGGTAGATGTAACTATTAATAGTTTAGAAACTCAGAATTTTTTGCCCCTGAGAAAACTCTAGATGCTATGCCAACAAAGCTATCTACCTCCCAGGAAGAGTAAGGGTGAACATGGAAATGGTTTTCCTCTGCCCCTCACAACTCATGTCTTAACAGAACTGCAAGGGTGACAGAGCCCATAGGACAAACAGCAAATGGGCCCATAAGGCCTATCCTAGGCAGGCTGTAAGATGGCTCCCAATAATCTCACCTCTTTGTATTCACTTCCTTGTGAAATCCCCTCCCCTGAGTGTGAACTGCATCTAATGACTCACTTCTAATAAACAGAATATGGTCTAAGTGATAGAATGTCACTTCTGAGATTAGGTCACAAAAAAAGTTGGTTTCCATCTTGAGCACTCTCTCACACTCTCTTTCTCATTCATCTTAAGGGAAGCCAGCTGCCATGTTACAAACTGCCCTGTGGAGAGGCCCATGTGGCAAGGAACTAAGGGAGTTTTCCAGCCAAGAGGCAGCAAGAAACTGGGATTTTTAGTGCAACAGCCTTTGAGGAGCTTAATCTTGCCAGTATCCATGTGAGTGAATTTGAAAGTGGATTCTCCTCCTGTTGAGCCTTCAGATGAGACCACATTCTCGGCCAAAATCATGACTGTAGCCTCATGGAGAGACTCTGAGACAGAAGCAGACAGCTAAGGCATATCCAGATTCCTGCCCCACAGAAGCTGTGAGATAACAAATATTTGTTTAAAGCAATTAACCTTTGGAGTGCTTTGTTACCCACCAAGAGATAACCAATACAAAGCCCCTACCAGACATACCAAGGAAAAATCCCACCCACAAAACTGAGACAGAGAAGGGCTTCTATTCTGGCAGCAGTGGGAGAAATTTCACTGCATAATTCCTTCTTCCCCATTCCATCTCCAGAGGACATCATTTCTAATGTAAGGGAACCTATGTAAGTAAAGAATTTAAGCCTATAACATACCACAAAAATGAAGCTGCCCTTCCAACAAAGCAGATTTTGACAAGGCCATTTTGAGACAGTGGATATACTAATATGGCCAGAGGGGTTGCAGGTGGGGTATGGATGGAAGGCAAGATACAGGAGGAAGTATCCAAGATACTCAGAGGTGGAGTTAGAGTGCTTGTCTTGCACATTACTTGAGAGGTATAGATAGCTGACGTTTTCATGGTTACTTCTGAAAACTAAGTAAAAATGTTCTTGGCACCAAAATGGCTTTGTGAAAGTAGCCAGATCAAAATGCCAGGTTCTGTCATGGGACTATTTTATTCAACCCTACTACATAAACACTGTTTGGACTCCACCTAGGCACTCAAGCCAGGAAGATTGCCACTAATCTTCCTTTCCTTACACACACACACCCACATGCACACACACACACACACACGGGGCTCAAGAGTAGGTTTCCAGAATCCAACAGCACAGGATCTAGAATGGAGTAAGTTTTAAGGCCATCATCCGTCCCATGCCTGACTTGGATTTGGGCTGTTCTGATTCAGAGACTGACAGCTACCTGCTTAGAGGCTGGCACCCCACCAGACTCTACGGAGCCCTGGTCATCATGGGGTCTGATGGGAGTTTTCCCTGAATTGCTCACCAACCCAGAACACAAGAACGCAGAATCTATTGTGCATGGTGGACCCAAAGAGTGCCTTTAATTTGGAATCGATCCTATTTGTTTTCTGAAGCTCTCTGTATCATTAAAGCCATTGATTTACCAACACTTAATAAAGAGGAGAATGTTTCCTAGAGTCCTGCATGGTTGTGTGGTCAGAGGTGGGATTACCCACTGCACAGCACCAAGAGATGGAACTAGCTGCACTGGGGATGGGCCCTTCCAGTCCAACATCCCAACCCTTGCGCTGCTTTGCCTCTCTGTACCTTGGTTTCCTCCTGGGTAAAAATGAGGGTTGAGGTCTGCTGCACCCTGTCTCCCTTCCAGCTCGAATCTCCTGTATGTCCCTGAAACCTCTTGGCACAGCAGTCCCCAGGAAATGGAATGCACTGAAGTTTCCTAACATCCCACCAAATGAATTCCTTCTGGGTTTGTACTCACCAACAAAACACTGCAAGCCCTGACCTTCCAAAAACTCAGCTTGTTCTCATTCCCAGATGCGTTTTCAAAAGAGAAAAGCTAACTTTTGCCCTCTAGGGTGGGAAATGCGAAAGGCACAAGTGCAGAGCTCTGTGAATTGAGACCACAACAAACCCCGCCTGGGCATGGAGCCCACAGAGCGGGCGCTAAACAGCCTTTCCAACCACAGAGTGGAAATTCTAGACGCAGAAGGTGCCCAGATGGGCCCTGCTTTCGTTCTCTTGCCAACTGCCGTAAACCTGTTTCTGTCCCGTTGGAGCTGCAACGTGGAGCCAGAAATCTGGAAGAATTTAACACCCAGTTGATTCAGACACAGGAAAACATTGTTCAAAGTAAACACTGGAATCCCTCCCTCATCATCCAGGAATGTGGAGCCAGCAGGGTCTGAGCTCAGCAGCTTCTCAAAAAAGCCCCCGCTAAGCTGCTCTGCTTTTGGGGCCACAGACTGGGAGGGCCAGGAGGGGCTCCACACGCTCCACACGCTGCCAAGACAGGGATGAGGCTAGGAGGTCAGTGCACCGGGCTTCTCCTCTCCCATGGAAACATGGGCAGTGCTGTCCACAGCCTCCAGCTAAAGAATCCTCTGTTCCCCCAGAGGACACAGCCTGTGTGCAAAGGCCGCTGAACTTGTGAAAGCCTGAAGGAAACAGAGAGGGGCTCAGGACGCTGTGAGACTTTTCCATTTCCTTTGCCTCCCACCAGGCCGTGAAAGAGTCACTTTTCCTCGAGGAAGAAAGAAGGCTCTGTGTGCAGGGCGAGGGTACAGTCCTTCTAACCAAAAGATGTGTGTGCTGCATGGATTTGGCCACCGATATTCATTTCGCTTTTACTAGGACTTAACGAATTCCATCTCTCAATAGCCGTATGCCAGGGTCCCACCCTGTTTCCTCTGGCTCTGGAGGGTGGAGAGGAAGGACTTGCTTTACCCAGGGGTCTATGAGGAATCTCGTAGATACTGCACCTTAAATCACCTCTGTGTCACTGTGTCACCTCTGTGTCACTGTATCCCTCTGCCTAAAATTCCACTAAATTCCATTCACGAAGATGCAGGCCTGAACCGAATTGTTGGACGATTTCTCACAGTCAGAGTGGAGGGGGCAACCTTCAGATTAGGAATGTTCAAGGAGAAGAATGCAGAGTCCAAAGATGACCACTTGGCCACCAGAAGCTCTGAGTAGAGTCCTACTCAGTGGCAGGGCAGCTGGGCAGCAGCAGAGGCAAGTTGGGTCATTGTGAAGAGGCCAAAGAAACAAACCGCTAAATGTCCAGCATGACAGTCTGTCTCATCCTGGCCGTCACTCCTGTCTCTCCCTGACAGCCACGACATTCACCCATTCCTGATCCCTGAGGGACCCACAACCGAAGGCTTATTAATCCACTCATTTAATCTGAATTATTGAGGGCCTCCTACTGAGCCAGGTGAGCAAGAGGGATACAGTCCCTGCTCTGGGGAAGCCTGTATCATCCAGACCAGAGGCTGTCAAGGGGTGGTCCTGGGACCACCACCACCCGCAGCAGCAGCACCAGGGAGTTTGTTGGAAATGCAATTTTTTGGATCCCACCTTAGCCTGAACTAGAACTAGAAGCTCTGGGGGCTGGGCCCAGAAATCTATTCTCACAAGCCTTCCTGGGGATTCTGTTGCTCATGAAAGTTTAAGAACCATTGAGCAGGTCTGTCACTGCCTCACTTGATAATAAACAAAATCTGCAAGTTTCATGATTTGCCTTGGGCAGGTCACAGAAATGGCGTTAGGGCTCCTATGCTCCTAGACTCAGAACAGCTATGCCAAACTGAGCTGTCATTTGGAAATTTTCGGTTCCAGTTTCAGGAACACTTTTTCCACCTCAGTTTGGCCACTGTTTCATGGTGATTCCTAAAACTTTTTTTTGCAGAAGAGGTAGGAACCTCCCCTCCACTCATGAACAACAAGACAAATGGGGCTTCTTTTGACTGGTAGCACCCATCCCAACAGGGGCTCTGCCATCCTTTCTGAAGGTGGCTGTGAGAAGGCCATTTCCACTGTTGTCTTCAGGCCCCTCCTCACACCATTCTCTCACTCTTGGTAGGTGTCAGGGAACATATACAGCCAGGTTTCTCTATTGAGTTGATTTCTAAAGAGATGCACCAATCAATGAGGTAGAATTCCATTCATTCACTCGCAGATGACTTCCGTGCTGCCAAACGGAATGATCTCCTTTGCCTCTTCTGCTTATCTCATCTGACCTGTTGGCAAGGGAGCCAACAAGCCTCTTTCTCCCAAGTCCTAGCACCTCACAGGCCTCTCTTCTCAGGCCCCATGCTGGCCCCTGCTCCTCTGCTCCACTTAGGGTGAGGAAGCCCCTGCCCCGGCACCCTTCACGTCTTCATCTGCAAACTCATCACAGTGCCCCAACTCCCAAACGTGTGTCTCTAGCCATGGGCTCTTCCCTGAACTGCAGGCTCTTATATCCAATCCCTGCCAGACATCTCCTCACAGATGTTTTATAGGTACCTCAACCTACCTCATTCCAACAGCTCCTGACACCTCTCTCTCCCACCGCATTCAAAAACCTGCTTCCCCACTGGTCTTCCTCCAGTTTGTTAACCAGCACCCCTAATGAACCTGTTGCCAAAAAACTAGGAATCCTCTTTTCCTCTTCCTCTCATCTTCAAAATCCAATTGACCAGCAAGTCATGTCAATGCAAACTGTAAATATCCTAAATCCTTCGTTCTCTTCATTCTACAATTATGACAACTACTACTGCTGCTGATAATAATAATACAAAAATCACTCACACCATAGGTGTTTATGTTTTTTTTTTTTTTTTTTTTTTTTGAAACAGAGTCTTGCTCTGGCGCCAGGCTTGGAGTGCCAGTGGCCGGATCTCAGCGCACTTGCAAGCTCGCCTCCGGGTTTACGCCCATCTCTGCCTCAGCCTCCCAAAGTAGCTGGGACTACAGGTGCCGACCAAATCGCCGCTTATTTTTTGTATTTGTTAGTAGAGACGCGGTTCGCCGTGTTAGCTAGGGTTGCGTCTCGATCTCCGACCTCGCGACCACCCCATCGGCCTCCCGAAGAGTGCTGGGATTACAGGCTTGAGCCACCGCGCCCGGCCTATGTTTTATATTTATTAACTCATTGAGCCTTCCCAGCAAACCTGTGCATTAAGTGCTGGATTATTCCCTCTTACAGAGGGTAAAATTGAGGTATATAAATGTTCAGTGACTTCCTGAAAGCCATATATCTAATACAGTGGAAGCAGAATTCCATGTGATCAAACGTGTTGCCCCTGTGCTGCCCCCATATCCACCTGGTTGCCCCCACAGCCTCCAAACTGGCCTCCCTGCTCCCACTCTTGCCCCTGTATAATTTGTTTTATCCACACAGCAGCCCGAGTGATCTTTCTAAAACCTGCACCAGTACACACCACTCCCCAACATAAACATCCCTTTCCAGGGGTTCCCCCAGAGCCCTTGGGATGAAATCCAAACTCCTTCCATGGCTGCCTCTGTCCACCTGTTAGGTCTCCCTGTTTCTATCTCTCTCTCTCCGTCCCCTGCCTTCCCCACCCCCAACCACCCTCCAACCACATTGCCCCCTTCTCGGTCCTCAAACTCACCAAACTCCAACCATTCCCTCCCTCACAGATTTTTACATGGCTGGCATTTGATCATTTAAATCTTAGCTCAGTGTTGCCTTCTCAGAAAGGCTTTTTCTAACTTCCTACTCTAAACTAGCCACTCAATCCAACTCTATCACGTCACCTTGTTCTGTTTCCCTGACAGCACTTACTGCTATCTGAAATTATTTCACATTTGTTTACGATTTATTTTCTGCCTGCCCTCTTAGAACTTGAATTCCATGAAAGGAAGGAATTGTTCTGTCTTTTCTCTCACGTATATCCCAGGACCTAAAACTATAATACGGAGCTCTGTGCCAGGCATAGGGATAGCAAGGCGAAGGCAGCAGAATCCCTGCCCTTAAGGAAGTCAGCATCTGCAGTTCCACGACAGCATGTGGGCTGCCACGAGGACAGGAGCAATTCCTCACCCATCCTAGGAATGCTGGGAAGACTTCCTGGGGTGGATGATTTGAGTTTATTTTATTTCAACATTTATTCTGGACCAGACCTGCCAGTTACAGTGATGGATGAGACCAGTGGTCTGCTTCCTTAGTACAATATCATTTAGAGAGCCTTTTAAAACACAGACTGCTGGGTCTCGTGCCCAGAGTTTCTAATTCTGGAATAAGACCTGGAGTAAGCACCAGGAATTTGCATCTCTAACAGGTCTCCAGGTGAAGACCAGTATCATCTAGGGACCACATTTTGAGAACTGCCAGATTGGACCATTTTCTTGCCACAGCTCACCATCAGTATGGCTCAGTGCAATGCTGTGTACCATTTGCTGTGATAGGAATATAGGCTATATATAAAAATAGGCTACAGATAAAAGGAATCAGTAGGTACTTCTTGGAGGAGCCGGAACCTAGGTTTCATTTTGAATAATGAGTAGGCATTACTGAAACAAATAAGGGATGAAAAACAGAAAAAACTTGAGGAAAAGGACAAAGTAGTATATAGTCTTAAAAATTAAAATATATTTCAATATTGCTGAAGCATAAAAGCATAAAACAAAGACTGGCTGAAGGTGAGACTGAAGTAAACAGCAGATTCGAGTCTCTTAAAAAATTAGTAGCAGGAGGCCAGGCTGCATAAAAGACAGGTGAGTACAGCACACTTAGGGAACTGCAGAAACGGTGGCCAATACAGAGGGTGCTCAAGGGTCAGGGGAGAGGTCTCTAGCAAGAAAAGATTCTAGGCCGGGTGCACACCTGTAATCCCAGCACTTTGGGAGGCTGAGGCGGGCGGATCAGGAGGTCAGGAGATCGAGACCATCCTGGCTAACACAGCGAAACCCCGTCTCTACTAAAAATACAAAAAATTAACCGGGCTTGGTGGCAGGCGCCTGTAGTCCCAGCTACTCAGGAGGCTGAGGCAGGAGAATGGCATGAACCCAAGTGGCGGAGCTTGCAGTGAGCCGAGATCGCGCCACTGCACTTCAGCGACAGAGTGAGACTCCATCTCAAAAGAAAAAAGAAAAAAAAAAGATTCTAAAGAAAAGTAGAAGTGAAACCATGAAGGGACCCTACCTTGGGGCTGGGTCCTAGGGGAATCAGAGGGTTCCTTAGCTGGAGGCTGCAGACAGAATTGCTCATATATATGGGCATTCATTCAGTGGAATACTATACAGCAATGAAAAGGAACAGGCTATACATATGTGCAGCCTCATGAATGAATCACATAAACATAATGCTGAGTGAAAGAAGCCAGGCACAAAATAGTAAACATGAGTCGATTTACATAAAGTTCAAAAAACCGGCAAAATATAAGGTTTAGAAATACATTTAGTGTAAAGCAAGTGTGTGACTCCCACAAATTCAGGAGAGTAGTGACCTCTGAGGATTAAAGAAAGGGATTATTGATGGGAGGAGGAAGGAAGGAAGTTTCTAGAAGCTAGCAGTGTTGTATTTCTTGTCATAGGTGATTGTTACTGAGTTCACTTTAGACACATCACCAAGATGTAAGCTGTATGCCTCACTTTGAGCACTTTATATTTCAAATTTGTTTTTTAAAAAATTAAGATATTAAGATAGTTGAGCAGGAGATGGGGGTGGGAGGAAGTGGACAGGAATGGAACAAAAACTGCTAGAAGGAGGGAAATGAAGATTGTCGAGAGCATGACTGCAGGGCTACGCATGCGTGTGTGGGTGTGAGTGTGCCATTCTCTTCAGTGTCAGTCAGGAGCCCTGGATTGAGGGTGAGGAGAGATCAGGTGTGTTGGGAAACAATGGAGAAGTAGCTAGGGGAGGGCTAGGGTCTTTATGAGTGGGGCTGAAATCTTGGATCACTGGGCTGGGGTGGAGAACACAAAGCCTGGAGATGTGCCACCAGGCAGTCACACCTCTCAAAGAAAGACCCCACCATCAGACACTGACTTTTAGGCTGTAATTAGCAAGTTGGTTCGTGTCTCTCTAAGGCCAAAAGTAAGTGTCTAAAACCAGAACAAAATCATTCTTTCCCATGTTCCTAAAAACCTTAAATACAAAGGTAAAATAAACATTTATTTTAGAAATAAATGATGAAAACTGAAAAGCAAAGTAGGCCAACTATTTCCCAGGCAGCAGGCCTGACCTGCTGCAAATTCTTGGTGTCCGGTTTCAGCTAGGCACTCACTGTAACTTGGCCAAACTTTCCTCGTTGACTTTCCCCACACATTCCATGCAGCTCCACCCTCTGAGCCATGAAGCTGCTCCCAGCCGCCCTCTCTGCGGTGGGCTCTCGACCCTGCCATGTGACAGAGGCTATGCTGGCTGATTCCAACCTAAAGTACCTCCTCCTTAACACTGTCTTCTGAACATCCTCCCGCCTGCCTGCCTGTCATCAGAGATGCGGGTGGCCTGAGGAAATGGGGTCTGAGGGAGCCCCCAGAAGGTCCTGGGGAAGATACAGGGCTAGGGTCTAGTCAGGGGCCAGTAGCTGGTGGAGAAGTCTGAGCTGAGACTCACAAGCTGGGTGAAATCAGCAAGGGTCCATCCAAGTCAGGCGGGCAGAGGAGCCAGCAAAGTGATATTCAAAGGTCAAGCAAGTAACAGAGTCAGAAGTCAGACAGAGCACGGGGACCAGGAACCCAATGCCCTCTAAGAGTATGCCATGGAGGTGCAGACCTCGAATGTTGGCATCAGGCAGTGCTAAGTTTGAGTCTTGGTTCTGATCAACTGTGTGACCTTGGGAAACTTATTAATCTCTCTGGCCTCATTTTTCTCTGGTGACGTGTCACTGAGCTTGGGCATAGGGCCAGGGATGGGGATGGAGATGCCAACGGGTAGAGGTGGAGACCCCTGGGCCAGGCAAGGCTTCAAGTTTGACAGCTGACGTATCCGTACTCCAAACAGACCTTAAATCCATCAAAGGCAGAGACCAGCACCTGCACTAGGCTTGGCCCCTGGCACAAGTCAAAGGAGGAAATGATTAACATGGGTCCATGAACATTACATATCACCCTCACTGCAGCAGCGCCTGCCTTTTCCGAGCTTGCTTCTTCCCTTCCCACCCCTTGCTAGTTGGAGCTGATTTCTCAGTGGCAGCACTAGGTTCTGGGCATTAGCAATCTGAAAGCTGGGTAACAAGTCCTGGGGTGGGGTTTCTGTGTCCTTTCCTGCGCCCTCACCCCAATCCCTGCTGGTGCACCTCCCTGGCAGCCTCCCTCTGCTCGCCTCTCCAGCCCTTTTCCAAATGTCCCTCCTCATGCACCCTTCCTCTTCTGCTTTCAAACTTTGCCAAGTCTCCCTTCCTCTAAAAGCTCTTCCATTGACCCCAAGCTTCCGTTACTTCTATTTTGCTCCTTTTTCTCTGCCAAAATCCCCCAGGGAATGGCCCATACCAGCGGTTGCTCTTTCACTCACTCCAGCCTGGCATCCACACTCACAGCTCTGCTGACAGCCGGCACAGGAAGGAACCAGCAGGGATAAGAGAATAGAGGCACAGACATCAAGCGGGGTTCAAGAAAGTGCAAGTGGGTATAACACACACACACCAACACACAGACACACACAACACAGACACACACCAACAGATACGCCAACACACAGACACACACACCAACAGACACACCAACACACAGACACACACAACACAGACACACACCAACAGACACACCAACACACAGACACACACACACACAACACAGACACACACCAACAGACACACCAACACACAGACACACACACACACAACACAGAACACAGACACACACCAACAGACACCAACACACAGACACCACACACCCACAGACACATCAACACACAGACACACACCAACAACACAGACACACACAACAGACAAATCACACACAGACACACACGACAACACACCAACACACAGACAAACACAACACAGCACACACCAACAGACACGCCAACACACAGACACACACAACACACACACCAACAGACACACAACGACACACCACCAACACAACACAACACAGACACACAACACAAACACACACCTAGACCAGAAGACCAACACACAACACATGCAACACAGACACACACAACACAGACACATACCAAACACAGACCCCACACAGACACACATAATACAAACACACACCAACACACACACACAACAGACACACACCAATACAAACATATACCAACACACAGACACATAACACAGACACATGTCAACACCAGACATACCAATACAGACACACGTAACACAGACACACACCAACACACACACACAGACACACACACACAGCAAACATACACCACGCCAGAACACACCAACACACGACACACATAACACACACATCAACACAAGACATACCACACAGACACACACAACACAGACCCCACACAAACCAGACCACCAACACACACACACACAGACACACGGTAACATACTCACACACACACCAAGCACAGAGACAGGCACACACCAGCAATACAGCACGAGACATCATACAACACACAGACACACACGCACAAGACACACACAACCACAACACACAAACACACAGACACATCACAACACCCACCGGAGACACATACACCACATACACCTACACATGCACAGACATGCACACTAACGCCTTCCAACATGGCAGCCAAGGGGCTCTTGCTGTGGTCGGAGAAGACGGGGAGGGAGCCTGGCCATCCACCATGGGGAGGACACGCAGTGCTCAGCAGGAGGACTCCAGACCCCTAAGGGAGGATCCTGGAGTTGCTACACCTGGGGGCAGGTCAAGTGTTACAAGGCCCAAGCGTTCTACAGCTGGTGGGGAAACTCTCTTTGTGCCCTGCACAAGCAGTAAGCACTTAGAAGACATCCTGAAGGAGAGACGGAAAGGGAGGGGGAGGGAGGGAAAGGGAGGGGGAGGGAGGGCAGAGCCTACCAGGAAGCCTGGAGGAAGCCTGCGACCTAGGACCCAGAAGGTCAGCTCCCTGACCCAGACCAGTGAGTGAACTGACAAGTGGCAGTCTGGATTTGAACCCAGGGACTCGGCTGCCCATGTTCTTAACCTGCGTCACCTATCTGCTTCTCTCATACTGACTCAATGTAGCTCAAACAAGTGTAAAGCAAGAGCTTCTAGCACAGTGGGCTTGGGGCTCAGGCCTCCAGAAACACTGCCTGGGGTGGGAGCCTGGGCGCCAGGCCGGCCTCCACCCGGATGGGGAGAAGGGAAGGGCTGCCTCATCTACAGAAACGAGTCTCTTCTGTTCTCTTCTCCCCACCCCTATCTATACCAAGGTGCCTTCATGGATCATAAGGTTTCTTACTAATTTTTTGTTTCATTCACTGGTGTTTTTTATTCCTTGCTCTAAATTACTTTTTTTTAATTTTTATTTTTATAGAGACAGTCTCACTGTCACCCGGGCTGGAGTGCAGTGGCACAATCATGGCTCACTGCAGCCTCAAACTCCTGGGCTCACACAGACACACACAACACAGACACACACCTGGGCTCAAGGGGCCCTCCTGCGTCAGCCTCCAGAGTAGCTGGGACTACAGGTGCACACCAATGTCCAGCTAATTTTTTTTTTTTTTTTGTAGAAACGGGGTCTTGCTATGTTGCCTAGGCTGGTCTTGAGTTCCCAGCCTCAGACAATCCTCCCGCCTCAGCCTCCCCAAGTGGTGGGATTACAAGCATGATTAATTATTTTTAAATAAGTAACTTGATTATTATTGCTTTGTAAAAATCCTCTTAGCTATCTTTGTCCCTATAGCTTTCTATAGGTGCTTAACAATTTTTTTTTAAAAGGCATTTGCCAGTTCTGGCTAAACATTCCTCTGGTCCTGAGCTCTGTGGAGAGGTCATACATCTGTAGGAACATCATCACCCTCGTCCCCAACGTCCATCACCCCCAGGGGAAGGGGGGGAACGGGGATATATTTTGTGTGTGTGTTTTGTTTTGTGTGTGTGTTTTGTTGTGTGTGTGTGTTTTGTTGTGTGTGTATGTTTTGTTTTGTGTGTGTGTGTTTTGTTGTGTGTGTGTTTTGTTGTGTGTGTATGTTTTGTTTTGTGTGTGTGTATTTTGTTTGTGTTTTGTGTGTGTGTTTTGTTGTGTGTGTATGTTTTGTTTTGTGTGTGTGTTGTTTTGTTGTTTGTGTTTTGTGTGTGTGTTTTGTTGTGTGTGTATGTTTTGTTTTGTGTGTGTGTGTTTTGTTGTGTTTTGTGTGTTTTGTTGTGTGTGTGTTTTGTGTAAGTAGAGTGGTCAGCCGTGTGTGCACAATAGAATTACCTGGCTGCCATTATAGACGCACCTGAGCTCGAGCCCTCTGCAGACACAGTAAATCAGAATCCCAGGAACGGGACGAGCTTGTTGGCAGGCGTTGGGCATCAGTACGTTTTACAGAGTCCCGAGGGGATTGAGTGACCAGGATTGGGATCCACTGAAGGGAAGTAATGCTGGGGATTCTGGGGACCCTTTAAAGGCAGGATCATCCTTCAGTGAAGGACCTGACCTTCTCCTGGAAGTTGGGTGTGAGCCTTTTCACTTTCACCCTCGACTTCCCTCTCTGGGGACACCCAGTGTTCCAGCCCAGACTGTTACCTGACAAGTTTCTGTGATTCCCCATCCTTCCTTCACTATCTTGGCTATTTCCCTGCTCGACGTTTATATTTTGTCTCCACTTGTCCCTTGTACTCTCGATCCCACTTCTCCTTGGCCCTCTCTTTGCTGCACCTAACCATCCTCTTGTCCCTGCCCCAAAGTGACCCACAAGCCAGAAGTCAGGAGTGAAGGGGGCACTGTGACATCAGAAGTTGCCATGCATCCCCTCCTGAATCTTCTGCCCTGTTCTCTTCCTCCTCTGCAGGCTCAGTGGGCACTGTGACATCAGAAGTTGCCATGCATCCCCTCCTGAATCTTCTGCCCTGTTCTCTTCCTCCTCTGCAGGCTCAGTGGGCACCAGCAGTGCAGTCTTCAAACACGGACGTTGGAGTGATTATTCCCACCCCCAAGAGTGAACACCTACTATGTGCTGAACCCTAGACCAGACATACACACATAAAGATACACAACACACACACGCACACACACACACCCCAACATGCATGACCTCATTTGAGATCTCTGATCATTTCAACAAGCAGTTACTCTGGGCCAGACATGGCCCACTACAGAGATAGACGAGACCTGTGGTCTCCTTCCTTAGCGCCAGAATCTCCTAGAAGGTCTGTTAAGACAGATTGCTGCGTCCCACTCTCAGCGTCTCTGATTCAGTAGATGTGGGGTGGGGCCCAAGAACTTGCCTTTCTAGCAAGCTCCCAGCCTTCTGAAATCAAATGCTCTTTACATAAGCTGCAGAGAGAATGACTGTCACTAACAGGCTGTTGAGAATTAGCCCCTGTGGCCCCGTGAAAAAGTCCCCAAGATGCCAGGAGGACACAGTGCAGGGCAGGCTGTAAAGTCTGGCAGTTTCATTGCGGTCGTTAACTTGGGGCAGTACCCAGGAGACAGGCTAGACTTGCTCTCCCTGTGTTATCATCAAGCCCTGTTGACAATCCTTTGCAATGTCTCTCCCTGTGTCTGTTCCTCTCCACTGGCCCATCACCTCTCTAATCCCAGAGCTCAACCTGTCCAGCCAGGAATGTAAAGCCCCCTCACCTCTGTGCAACCACAGCAAGCTCTTGCGCCTCCTCCAAATCATACTGACTCAATCATGTATTTCCCATGATCTCCCTTTCTTCATAGTTCTCTATAATCTTTAGAGAGAGGTGCTTTCTAGAAAAAGACCAGGCAGAAAAT
Source organism: Rhinopithecus bieti (assembly GCF_001698545.2). NCBI lineage: Eukaryota > Metazoa > Chordata > Mammalia > Primates > Cercopithecidae > Rhinopithecus > Rhinopithecus bieti. The sequence goes on from NW_016810571.1 coordinate 3,369,686, forward strand.
ACCTGTGTTCAGCTTCAGTTTTAACATTTAGTTGTAAGAAAACATACATCAAGTGGTTCCCCAACAAAAATCTACCTCTCCTCACTGCCCATGAGTCAGCACCTACAGCCTCATGCAGAGCCCTCATTGCTGCGGTTCTCAAAAAGCCTTTCTGTATCCTCCCCTCTCTCCAGGCTCTAGTTCCTCTTCAAGTCCAGCCCTAAACTCTCTGAATTCATTCTCGCTCTGGAGCTCCCTTGTCAGTGGAGCCATGCCTTCAACCTCTCCATGGGCCTCTATTTTGTGGCTCAGTGTCTGTGAGCCCCGAGTACCTCCATTCGGTTCTTCAAGCAAGCTCTAAATGGGGGAAAGATCTGAGCAAAGTCACAGAGGTGCGGGGCGGCCTGGGCGTCTGGAAATACTACAGGGAATGCACAGGTGAGAGGGATGAGGAGGGAGTTGGGGTGGTCCAGTCTGACAAGGTTCTGCTGTCTCTCCCAGCAAGTCTGGGAAAGACGGTGGATATCACTGAGTGCACAGGCCAGGTTTGAGGTGTAGCGGATGAGCAGGGGACCTCCCCTGTGGTTCCACAAGAACCTCCAAAGACTCACCCCAGAAGTCTTCTGCAGCTTGAAGTGACTCTCCGAGCTGCTGATACCTAGCACTGATGTGCGACGGGCCAGGGCCCAGCAGGGAGTCAGACCCTCAGACTCGAGAAAGAGCCATTTGAGAGTGACATCAGCCCACCACCTGCTGGTGTGCACAGATGGTGTTTCAGGAAGCCATGAAGCTAATCATGTCTGTTTCTGTGTTGTCCATGGCAAGACTCCAAGCCCAGAAAAGAAAATCTGTAGCCCGAGTTATTTTCCTCCCACAGGGCTTGCCTGGCCTTTGATTGTTGACTTTGGGGAGGTGCATTTTTCCCTCCTCTGTGGGCAGCAAATTCCCCGCGAGTCAGCAGGCCCTGTATCTGGGCTCACCATGGGCTTCTACTGGCACTGAGAAGGGGCAAGCTGAGCAAACGTGCAATGTGACCCCAATGCTGACCACCCCAGAGATGCCCCATGGGACTCCAGGACTTGATCTCAGTGCTTCTGGGGTCCCTCAGTGTCCCTTGCTGGCCTCAGCACTGGACTGCCTGGTAACCTCCCCACAGGCAGGTACTAAGTGAGGCTGGCCCCTTCATTCAAGGCAGAATGAATTTAGGCCGGGCACAGTGGCTCACGCCTGTAATCCCAGCACTTTGGGAGGCCGAGGTGGGTGGACCACGAGGTCAGGAGATCCAGACCATCCTGGTTAACACGGTGAAACCCCATCTCTACTTAAAAAAATACAAAAAAAAATTAGCCGGGCGTGATGGCGGGCGCCTGTAGTCCCAGCTACTCAGGAGGCTGAGGCAGGAGAATGGTGTGAACCAGGGAGGCAGAGCTTACAGTGAGCCGAGATCGCGCCACTGCACTCCAGCCTGGGCAACAGAGCGAGACTCCATCTCAAAAAAAAAAAAAAAAAAGAATTTAAAAGCTGGGGTTCCAGAGTCAGCTCCAGGTCACCCATGCACATGCCCCGTGCCAGATACTGCTGTCAACTGTTCACACACTAACTTACTCCAGCTCAAAACTCCCAGGAATACCTACAAGGCAGCTTCCACTACTCTAATCCCCATTTTACAAAGTGATGAAACCAAGGCACACAGTTCAGTAAGTTGCCCATGGATACACAGTTCCCAAGTAGAAAACTCAAAGTGCAAACTCCAGAACATACACCGCTAAGAAGGGGCCACCAGGCAGCTCTCCCCGCCTGAGAATCCTCCTGAAATCCATGGTGAGCCTGCCCAGAGCCCCCACCCCTCCCCAGCGCACATGGGCTGCTCTTCCTCTTGCCCCACAACCCCAAATCACTGGCCAAATGGGCTCAGGTGTATCCCTTTGGCCTCCACGCTCAAGCTGTATATGAACAAAAAAATCACAGAAAAAACTCAATGTGTTAGGTCAGTTTATTAACTCTCCTTCTTGGTCCCCAAATTGCCTTTCAGCGTGTTGAGCAGCTGCACACATCACCCCTCCCTCATGAAGTCCTGTTGGCCCTTTACCCCCAGCTGAGTAAGTCAAAGGAGGACAAATGATCAAATCAGGCAGTCCACCGGCTGACCTCTGACCTATAGCCTAGAACAAAAAGAGGACCTGGGCCAATCCAATTATCTCTCAGGAATGCAAAAGGAGAAGGAAAAGAACAGGCAATTGGGCCGGGCGCGGTGGCTCAAGCCTGTAATCCCAGCACTTTGGGGGGCCGAGACGGGTGGATCACAAGGTCAGGAGATCGAGACCATCCTGCCTAACCCGGTGAAACTCCGTCTCTACTAAAAAATACAAAAAACTAGCCGGGCGAGGTGGCGGGCGCCTGTAGTCCCAGCTACTCAGGAGGCTGAGGCAGGAGAAAGGCGTAAACCCGGGAGGCGGAGCTTGCAGTGAGCTGAGATCCGGCCACTGCACTCCAGCCTGGGAGACAGAGCGAGACTCCGTCTCAAAAAAAAAAAAAAGAACAGGCAATTGACCGCGGAAGCCAAAGCACAGAGGATGCTGTGAGGAACACAAAGGCCACAAGAGGTCTTGATAAACCAAACGTCGATGCAAATTGGTCTATAAACTTCTTAAGTCTCTTTGCCTGTACAGTTCGCCCCTCGCTCTCTGATACTGTGTCCTTATCTGTAGAAGGAACTGATTTTCCCATGGTCTGTACTGCACTGATTACATCTTCATAGTGTCCTTTAGCAAGTGTCTCTGTCCCCCTATAAAGCAGCTGTCATGTCTAGAGCTGTGACCAACTCTAGGTTTGCTTTTCATAAATGATGGTGTAAATATTTGGAGGTACAGAATCCAGGGCTGTCTCTCCTTTTGCGGTGTTAGCAGCTATTAATGATTTATTGACTGGAAACACTATTTTATTAACAGTTGCAGACTGGTAATATTCTCAAGCTATCATTTCTTTTTCGTTTTTTACTTGGAATACTTCTAAAGGAGACACTTCTCATCAACTGTTTGATTTCATTGCAGTTTATGAGAAAGGCAACACAAAATGTTGCATATTTTCTCCTTTATTGGCCAGTTTTCAAAAGAATATATTGAATATTTGCAAACTCCAAAAGTAGCTAAAGTGATTGAGGATTTTTGTAGTGAACTCTTGCAGTGAACTGGTTTAAGACAGCTATTGGATTTTCTGCCACTCACAACTAAATTTAATCCTAGCTGATACAACACACGTAAAGGAGGAAAAGAGGCAAAATGCAATGCAATCTTTTCTCCACTGAACTATGTGTTCCTTGAACACAGTTTACATCCCAGTCACTCTCACACCTCCAGAGCCTACAGGGATATCCAGCTTATAGTATATGCTCAATAAACATTTTCTGAATTAAAGACAAGAGCACAACCATTTAAACCTATCAAAATGAATGAAAATGGATTTTATGAGCCTTTACTAGAACTTGTAGATATTGGTGAGAAATGCTAATTCTACCAGATGGTTGACAGCCCAGGCAGGAGAATGAGCACCTCTGATAGTAATATAATGGTACAGGCCGGGCGCGGTGGCTCACACCTGTAATCCCAGCACTTTAGGAGGCCTAGGTGGGTGGATCATGAGGTCAGGAGATTGAGAACCTCCTGGCTAACACGGTGAAATCCCATGTCTACTAAAAATACAAAAATTAGCCAGGCGTGGTGGCGGGCACCTGTAGTCCCAGCTCCTTGGGAGGCTGAGGCAGGAGAATCGCTTGAACCCAGGAGGCGGAGGTTGCGGTGAGCCAAGATTGCTCTACTGCACTCCAGCCTGGGTAACAAAGCGAGACTCTGTCTCAAAAAAAAAAAAAATAAGTAATATAATGGTATAAAACTGAATGTACCTGGTGACATGGCTTATAATGTCAAGAATCTGGAAACAATCTAAATGCTGATCAAGGGGAAACTGATTAAAATATGGAATATCCATATAATGGAAATTCGATGTCTCTAAACTAATGAGGCAAATCTATACACATAATAATCACGATATATATTTAAGTAAAAATGGCAAGATCTTCAAAATACTACAGGATCCCCCAAAACAAGCAAAGTCAAAGAAAGTACATGGCAAATTAAATAAGATAGGCAAAATTGGATGACTTTTGGGGTGCTGAGTGATGAGTATGTAGATAGATGTTCATTGTACCAGTCTCTCTATTCTTGTGTATGTTTGAGAAAATTCTGTAATAAAATGAAAATAAAACAAAACCACTTGTTCTGAGCCCTGCTTTTAGTGTGTTTTCATTTTGTTTTCATTGTTTATTTAAAATATTTCAGAATTCTTCCCATGTGAAAAATGAAAAGGAGATTAAATCTACATTTAAATGTTTGGATATTCATAGAAGACAGGTCTCTGGAATGCTATGAAATTCCAGCTGGAACTGTGATACTGTGAAACACATATTTGGTCTTCAACCTGCTTCCTGACATACAACTCCTAAAACCCTTACCATTTCAAAAGTGTTGTCCTTTTGTATGCTAATGAGCTGACTGAGGGTTAGCATCCTCTAGGTAGCTTCAGGATGAGACTGGTCACCAGACCAAGGCAGGATTAAACAGCTGGGACTTTCAGCCCCCAAACTCTGGAAGGGGAGAAGGGCTGAAGGTTGAGTTAATCACCATTGACCAATGGTTTAATCAATTATGCCTAAGTAATGAAGTTTCCACAAAAACCCAAAAGGACAGGGTTCAGAGAGCTTCCAGACAAATGAGTGCATGGAGGTTCCTGGAGGATGTCAGGGAGGGCATGGAAGCTCGCTTCCCCTTTCCCCATACCTAGCCCCATGCGTCTGTATCCTTTGTAATATCCTTTATAATAAACTGATAAACTTACATGTTTCCCTGAGTCCTGTAAGCTGCTCTAGTAAATTAATCAAACCCAAAGAGGAGTTCTTGGGAACCCCAGCTTGAAGCCAGTCAGCCAGAAGTTCCAGAGGCCCAGACTTGTGACTGGTGTCTGAAAGGGAGACAGTCTTGAGGGATCCAGCCCCTCACTCTGTGGGATCTGACGCCGTTTCCAAATAGACAGTGCTGAAACTAAATTGGAGGGCTCCCAGCTGTGGCCACTGCAGAACTGGCTGCTTGTTTGGTGTGTGGAGAGAAACACCCCCCTCCCCATGTTTAGTCACAGGTGTCTTCAGTGTTGATTGTTGTTACTGAGTCAGGGAATAGAAAAAAGCACTTTGGGTCATGTACTTTTCCACTCATAGTAACTGATGAGGAAGAAATGGGATGCTTGCTCCTTGTAGGAATGTTTCACCACAGGCCTGTGTGACATATTGATTATAGAAGAACTAATATTAAAAAGAAAGTATGAGAAAGAGTGACACCAATCACCTTTTGCTCTCTGTCTGGCTAATTCAAAGCCAACCTTTAGGTTCCAGGTCAAAGGTCACCTTCCACCGTGGGGCACAGAACTCAAGCAACATTAATGTCCCTAACAAACCAGTTTGGTCCATTAAGGAGTGGCAGGGGTGGCTGCCTGCCTACAGGTGTTGAATTTCAAAATCTTTACAACACAACAGTAGCCCCCAAATGTATTTTATAGACCACATCTAGATCTAGGCTCCAGATTGCAATCCCACATAAAAAGGGTTCTGCTCCCTGACTACCCACCCAGTGTAGAATTGCTGTTCCCTCTGCGGTGCCCCATGGCCCTTTGATCATACTTCTTTTGATGCATTTATATTGTATCGGACTATAGCTCTTTGAATAATGAACGGTAATCATTGCCAGCCTTTATTGAGGGCTAATCAGTGGCCAGGCAACATTCCAAGAGCTTTATGTCCATGATCTCACTTAGCCCTCACAGCCACCCTCGAAACTAGGTACAATTGTTGGATCCCCATTTTTCAAATGAGGAAACTGAGCCCCAGAGAGGTTGAATAATTTGTTCAAGTTCATACAACCAGCAACAGGATGGGCAGACAGAGCTAGGATTGGAACCCAGGCAGTTTGGCTCCACAAACTACCTGCTTGACCAGCATTTTATTTTGAAAGACAGGACTTGTGTCCCAATCCTATTGGGAGATTCAGTGTCTAGTACCTTAGTTTAAATAAAGCAAAATTAATTCAACAATACTTCCTTGCGCAACTACAGAATGCAAAATTTCCTTCTCTACTTCCATTAAGGCAATACAGAGAGTCGTGTTTATTTGCGTCTTACCTTATCCACAAGTTCTTTTCAAGAAAAATGGCTACTGTGCAGATAAACCTTGAAAACATTAGGCTAAGTGAAAGTAACCAGTCACAAAAGGCCACATATTGTAGGATTCCATTTATATGAAATGTCCAGAATAGACAAGTCCATTGAGACAGAAAGTAGAGTTCTTAGTGCTGGGGGAGGATAGGATATTTGGAAAGTGACTGCTAAAGGTCAAGAGGTTTCTTTTCGGGTGGATGAAAATGTCCTAAAAATTGGTTGTGGTGATGGTTGTACAACTTTAGAAAAGACACTAAAAACCATTAAATTGTATGATTAAATTGTAAAATTATATGGAATGGGAATTATATCTCATAAAGCTGTTTAAAAAGAAAATATCTATTGAACTCTCTTTTTCCAAATACATGCTGCAAGCAAGATGAGAAAGAAAATAGATGAAAAATACAACTAGAAAATAACACGAAGTGAGAAATTATATTGCTTAGCTAAGTGGATTATCTAGATAGATGATGGGTAGTTTTAGACACCAGTTTCCTGTTGATTTTTCTCATGTTCTCCCTTCCAAACCAGCAACCTGAGAGCATCAGAGATTGATCAACAAATTATATAAGTTACTAAGTTATTAAGAAGATGGCAAACAACAGACAGAAGTAAACACCAAGCCACATATACACAAGTGCTCCCTCCATTGGCTCCTTCAGCACTTTTTTACCAGTTCTGGTGACCCAAACCTTTTGAGTTATTTGTTACTTCTCTTAGATGTACATCAAAAACCAGCTCTGAGTTGTGTTTTCATGATGGAGTACAAGACAGATTTCACCCAGTCAACTCTTAACTCTCAACTCAAGAAAGAAAGAATGTGACAGTGTAGTTGTCCAGAAGGGCAGGCAATCCCTTAGGAATTTCTTTCATCTTTGGAACACATTACGTAATTTATTTTGCAAGACAGTCTCCTAGTTAATTCCATTTTTCATTGGCAACTAATAATATGAATTCATGCTACCCAAAGTAACTCTGGAGATACACAGCCTGCTGAGACAGGAGGAGTCGAGCAGGCTGTGAAATGTTTTCCATGCTTTTAATGCATACAGTGGGTAATGCATATGGAAATGTGTGTGGAGGTTCACAATCACATCCACACAGTTTTCTAGATAGACCCATGAGATTTTCTGTTCCTTCCATAAAATCCGTAAGCCAGCATTTTCCTTCCAACCACAGGTCACCCAGCCCCAAAATGTGCAAATTTTTAAGGGTTCCCCTGGGTCTTATATCTTGGACTCTTGTCCAATGTTTCTCAATCCTTGCTCTCTGTTTCATTATGATAGCCCAGCGTTCCCAAATGTCACTCCACGAAAGGTACTTCTAAATTACTTGGGAGCTATTTACTAACACCCATTTCCATAAGTCACACACTGGAATGCAGGTTTAATAGATCTGGAGTGAAGTCTTAGAGGCTGTATTTTGTTTGTTTGGTTTGTTAGATTTTGGTTTTTGAGTGTTTTCTTAAATATTTTTAGTGCATCGATGTATTTATCAATTTGAGTTGATAAATAATAATTGTGTGCATTTATGGAGCATAATGTGATGTTTTTATCTATGCAAACATTATAGAAAGATTCAGTTAAGCTAATTAACATATCCTCAGCTCACCAACTTACTTTCTGTGGTGAGAACGTTAAAAAATGGACAAAGGATTTGTCCATTTCTCAAAAGAAGAGATATGAACAGCCAACAGGCATATGAAATAATGCTTAACATCTCTAATCATCAGAGGAATGCAAATTAAAACCACAGTGAGATATCAACTCACACTTAATGTGTTGGTGAGGATATGGAGAAAAGGGAATCCTTGTACACTGTTGGTGGGAATGTAAGTTAGCACAGCTATTAGGAAAAACGGTACAAAATTTCCTGAAAAAACGAAAAATAGAACCACCATATCATCCAGCAATTCCACTTCTGGGTATTTATCCATAGGAATTAAAATTCTTACATCGAAGAAATAACTGCATCCCAATGTTCATCACAACACTATTCATGACAGCCGAGATATGGAAGCTACTAAGTATCCATCATCAACAGATGAATGGGTAAAGAAAACGTGGTACATACACACAATGGAATACTAGCTAGCCTTTAACAGGAAGGAAATCACGTCATTTTTCAACAACATGAATGAACCTGGAAGGCATTATGCTAAGTGAAATAAGCCAGATTCAGAAAGACAAATGCTATGTGGTCTCATTTATAAGTGGAATCTAAAAACCTTGATCTCACCAACACAGAGTAGAAAGCTGATATCAGAGGCTGGGGTAGCGGCAGCAGGGGTGGATAGAGGAAAGAGGCAGAGAAACGAGAAATGTTGATGGGGACACAATTTCAGTTAGACTGAATTCATTAGTTTTAGTGATCTGTTGCCCTGCATGGTGACAACAGTTAATAATAACATATTGTACATTTCAAATTTGCTAAAAGAATAGGAAGCTGTATCTTTAACAAAAGTCTGGGAACCATTGGCCTAGATTACCACAACATCACCCAATTGTCCTTCTGCTGTAATAGTCTAAATCTATTTTTTTGACTGTTGACAACTTTTTTTTTTTTTTCTCTGAGACGAGGGTCTCACTCTGTCACCCAGGCTGGAGTGCAGTGGTGCGATCACAGCTTACTACAGCCTCAGATTCTGAGTCTCAAGCGATCCTTCCATTTCAGCTTCCCAAACAGCTGGGACTACAGGTGCACACCATCATGTCTAGCCATTTATTTATCTATCTATTTATTTATATTTATTTTTTATTGTTTTGGAGAGACAGGAGTCTCAATATTTTGCTCAGGCTGGTTGCAAACCTCTGGGCTCAAGTGATCCACCCACCTAGGCCTCCCAAAATGCTGAGATTACAGTATTTCAAGTCACCACACCCGGCCTGCTAACAACTTTTAAGCCTCCCCTTTCCCTAACCCCCTTGTGCCCTACATCTGGGTAAGCTCATGTGAAAGTCTGGATGCTCTTTGTTGCTGCAAGCAGGAAATCCAAACCACACAAGCCCCTGCTCATACTGCAACCACTATTAAAAATTCCAAGGCTTGGCCAGGCGTGGTGGCTCATGCCTGTAATCCCAGCAGTTTGGGATACCAAGGTGGGAGGATCACTTGAGCCCAGGAGTTCAAGACCAGCCTGGGCGACATAGTGAGACCTCATCTGTAAAAATAAAAAGAAATGAAAATCAAATCCCAAGCCAGTCTTTCTTCTTGCTCTCCCAAGCTGTTTTGAACTAGCCTGGGATGTCTACCCTGTTCTTCCCCAGAAAGCCTTATCATGTAAGTCAGGAGCATCCAATCTTTTGGCTTCCCTGAGCAACACTGGAAGAAGAATTGTCTTGGGCCACACATAAAATATACTAACACTAACAATAGCTGATGAGCTTAAAAAAAAAAAAAACACAGCCAAAAAAAATCTCAAAATGTTCTAAGAAAGTTTATAAATTTGTATTGGGCTGTACTCAATGTCATCCTGGGCCACATGCAATCCACAGGCTGTGGGCTGGACAAGCTTGATGTAAGTAATAAACATGTGCATGTTCTCTTGGTATGTGTGATGACATCAATCTTGACATCCAAACTGAATTTGGAGTGGGGATCCACCTTGCTTCTGCAAGGTAACCACAGCATCTGGTCTCTCACCGTTAAAAGGAATTCTCCACACCACTGCTGGAGTTCTTTCAGAAAACTCGCTTTGCTCAGATTCCAGATTTGTTTGATGATGTCCCTCGGTTCCCCCTCCCTACACTCCCAGTAGTACTCTGCCCCACTTAACCTTGTCAGCCTCATCTTCCTCCACCGTTCCTCTCACACGCTTCACGCAGCAACCACACCACAGTGCTGGTGTTATACTTCAAAGCACTGATAAGTTTATTTCCAATATATTCCCACTGCCGCATTCTTTCTCACTGAAAAGCTCAAAGAAACCAAAGCACTTCTATAGCTTAAAAAAAAAAAAAAAATCTGAAAGCAGACTTTGTTTTTCCTCCCTCTAAGACCAGACAATAGTGGGGCTAGGGAAGTGGAAAGGATCTGGTGGAAGGAAAGTGAGGAGACACAGGAAGAAGGGAAGAGGAGAAAGAGCAGAGCCTCAATCAAGAGGCACTTCCCCTTCCTCCCAGCCCAGCTTCACCCCTGTCAGGCATTTTCTGATCCTCCCTCTTTGGGGCTCCACTGACATGCCACTCACACTTATCTCGTTGTGATATTGTTAGTTGTTCACATGTTTGTTTACTCCAGTGGGTCAATGACTTCTTAAGAGTACGGAGTGTGCTTTAGTTGCCCCACATGCAAGGTACACAGGGCTGGCAGGCCTCCTGCCATACACTATTAACTTATTAATTTTTAGAAATCCTGTAATTAACTTAAGACCATGCGATTATATGACACTGCGTTTTTAGTAGACTGAGAAGCATTATTTTTCAATGTAAGCATTGTGAACATCGCAGTGAGTTTGGAACCTTGTTTTCTTGTTTCTGCTTTTCACAGTTCTAGGAACTCTGAAGTGGCCTGTGGCTCTCTTGATCTCCAACAACCCCTGTGCATATATCGAAGTCCTATGCAGAAAATGTTCAGGAAATAACCACTGATCATTTGCTACTTCATTGCAAAATTCCTTAAAGATGAACCAATGCCAGAAGCCAGTGGTTTCCCTATAGGAAAAGAAACTTGCTACTTCTCCCTGTCTTTTCCAGCCCAAGAGGAAAGGGCACCATATGCCCATACTTACCCCATAAAGCAGGTCCCAGCCTCCTGAGCCACGCTGCAGTGATTTCTTCCTAGCGTGTTTCTCCCATGGCTATTGACCACCTGTGAGACCCAGGCAGTAAGTATTTCAGTTCCAAGCAGTTTATGGTACAGTAGGAAGTAGATTCTGTCTTTTACCATGTGTGAGCCTTAGGAAGCTCCCTTTCCTTCTCTAAGAGCTCAATGTCTTCATTATAGAAGGAAAATTATAATAACGTCTGCCCTAGTCACCTTGCAAGAATGCCTTTAGTATTAAACTAGAGAAATAGTTGTGGAGAGGTTCATAAACTGTCCAAGGGCCATGCAAAAGCTTTACTCTTAACTTCTCCTTTATAAGTGGATGAGCCTGGCTTGCCAAGGAGAATAGTCCCATTTGCATGCCAGAAACACTTGACACAGCATATACTCCCTACAATATGATGCTAGAATTAATAATGCACAGAGTTGTAGGCAGGCCCAAGTGTATTCTCTAGTAGGACAGGCTTTTGCAACCTTTTTTATAAAACAATCCATTTTTTGAAAAAAAGAAAATCTCATTCCTTCCTTTAATCTCATTTGAAATTCCAAATAAGTAAAATAATCATAATCATTAAACATCATGATTCCGAGATGACCCCCTACTACTCTCCCTCCCCAGCTGAAAACCACTTAGGGGGTTACTAGCTATCTTGTGTCCAGATGAGGCATTTATAACACAAGCTAATAATACATTATTGCAAATGCATGATGTGTCAGGCCCATTTCTAAACATTTACAAATCCTAACTCAGGAACTAGCAGCACCTGTATGAGATACGTATTCTTACTTCTCCCATTTTATAGATGAAGGACCTGATGCCCCCTCAAAAGAGGAAAAGTTGGCCGGGCAGAGTGGCTCAGGCCTGTAATCCTAGCACTTTCAGAGGCCTAGGCAGGAGGATTACCTGAGGTCAGGAGTCTGAGACCAGCCTGGCCAACATGGTGAACACTCATCTCTACCAAAAATACAAAAACTAGCCGGGCGTGGTGGTGCACACCTGTAGTCCCAGCTACTCGGGAGGCTGAGGCAGGAGAATTGCTTGAACCCAGGAGGCAGAGGTTGCGGTTAGCAGAGATCACGCCAATGCACTCCAGCCTGGGCGACAGAGCGAGACTCCGTCTCAAAAAAACAAATTAAAAAAAAAGAAAACAATTTTAAAAAAGAGGGAAAGTTATTTGCTTAGACACACGGCTAGAGCATGGCAGCGCCAGGCTTTGAATCCCTAAACTCTTGACAGGTTTAACCTACTCACTAACATAACACTCATCATTTCAATACGTTTCAATTTGATTTTCATCCAGCAATGGATAAGCCATTTTGGAGCATCTCCAGATTGAACTTCTACCATGTGAAACCCACCTGGGAACCAGATGCAGCAGCGCTCAGCAGAATAGCTGCCCTGGGAGGCATTGATTCTAGAAGCCCCTGCCTGTACCCACTCAAACACCATCGCTCTCGTGGGGTCCCTCCTGTGTCACCCCTAACAGCCCTACAAAGTAGGTATTTTTTTTAAACCAATGTTTCCACATGAGGAAGCTGAGCCTAGTGAGACTGTCCAGCAGGTCTTCCCCAGAATCACAGTCTTTTCCCACCTTACTTCACCCCCTTCCCAGACAGAGCCTTTGAGAGCCCTGGGGCTGTCCATTCCCGCCACGAATAAACTTGCTTAATGCCGGATGAGAAGCCGCTCTCAACTTGCATTTCCTGGAACAGGCACACATCATTTCTATTTTCCTAATAGCCCAACTCCCTTCTGAGGAATGAACCTCCACCCAGCCTGAAAACTGAAGAGATTTTTCTAGAAAATTTCAAAAACATCCCATGTTTGAAGCATGTATTACATTTCCAAATATGTCTGTACTACATTTAATGACTGAATTTTTTTCTTCAGCCATGGAGCTACAAGCTGCTGAACATAAAAGAACAAAGACATTCATGGTCTATGCTGGTTCCAGGCATAGAAAGCCCTAGAAATATGTTAAATCATCAAGAGTATAGGAACCACAGCAACCAAAGAAGAAAACTAAAAATCAGCGTTGTCACTGGGTTTTGTGTCCTTTTGGAAGAGTGTCTAGGTGAAATGAAATCCAAAGAAAGCCTGGTAAGAGATACACCAGGGCAGACCCCCAACCCCTGTTTATGACAAGTGGAAATGACAATGGTGACAGGAAATGCTGCCTTGGCATGAGAAGGATGACATTTACACCCGCAGCTGGGTAGAGGGCACGCAGGACTGGTCCCCACAACTTCCCCTAATTTGGAGGTATACAGGCTGGAGGCTTCCTGATGGAGAAAATCAGAATTATCCATACCAGGCTGGGAGTCCAGCCCCATCACCCCAAGAGCAACATCAAAGCAAGGCTTCTCTCTTCTCCACCATTCTCCACCGTGTAGTGACTTCTCACTAAAAATGATGAGGTCAGGCATCTTTACGGTATTGGATTGGCTTCCCCAACCGAAATAGGAACTCTGCTAACCCTATCAAAATATAAGCTCTGTAACATTCAAGTCTGTATATTCCTTGCACACTGTTGTGTTCTCACACCTAGAAAAGTGCCTGACACAAAAGAGATACTTGCCATTCTTTTGTTTACTCTCTAAGAAACCAAACAAACAGAGAAGTGAAGACATAAATTTATCCACCCGGCACCTGGGGCATCTGTCACAGAGAAGATGCCAATGGGGACATCGGCTCCTCATACTGGGGCAGCTTCCAGCTCCAGCCTCTGTCCCTCCCTGTGTAACTCTGAAGCTGCTGGGCTGCGAAACCAGCAACCTCTGGGGAGGTTTTAACAGCATCCAGGTAAACAAGGAGAATCGCTTCTGGGGGGACCAGCCAGAGTCAGGTTAGATATGGTTTTTAGTTCAGGATAAACACATGAGGAAGAAAGCATAAAAACTGTGAGACATTCTATATTATAAATGTAGAGATGATTGGAAGATGATGAGTAGATAGATAGAATTACATAGATAGAATTCATATATATATACACACACACACATATGTATTTGCATGTATATGTGTACATATATGAAGATATATATGGTACAGAATGCAAGAAATATACAATGTCGCCTTCTTCCCCTCAGATTATTTGTTATGTTTCTGGCCAATGAAAAAATTATATGAAAAAAATGGAAATTCCTTCTCTTTATTTGAATGGCTTCCTATTAAACACAGGATTTGCTACATGGAACTGAAACGTTAAGCATTAAGGCTCTCAGCTGCAAGAGAGAGTATTATGAGTTGAATGGCGTCCCTGGAAAAGATGTTGAAGCCCCAACCCCAGGACTTGTGTATGGACCTTATTTGCAAACAGGGTCTTTACAGAGACAGTTCAATTAAAATGAGGTCATCGGGATGGGTCCTAATCTGGTATGGAGTCAGAAAAGGGGCAAATTTGGACAAAGAGATGTGTACATGGGGAAAATAGCAGGTGAAGACAAAGGCAAAGATTGGGGTGAAGCATCTGCAAGCTAAGGAATGTCAAAAATCACCAGCACACCACCAGAAGCGAGGAGAGGGCCATGGAGCTGGTTCTCCCTCGCAGCCTTCAGAAGGAACCAATCCTGCCAACACTTTGATCTCAAATTTCCAGAACTATGAAGCAATGAAGTGCTGTTGTTGAAGACGCCCAGCTTGCAGTACTTTGTGATAGCAGCCCAAGGAGAATAATACAGATAAGCGCTGGCTTAAGCACAGAAAGCAGCAGCCTCAGGACTCAGTTCATCTAGGTTTCTCTAAGTTCTACCTTCCTCAGTCTGGGCTCCATTCCCTGGCAAGCGGTCACTACGTGGTGGAAGTGGTCACTACGTGGTAGTCCCCAGAAGCCCCTTACTTACAACTTTCCAGTTTCAAGTCCCCTCTGGGGAGGGCTTCTCTTCCCAGGAGTTCCACAAAAGACCTGGAATCAAGTTTTAGTGACTTGAATCTTGGGGAAGGGGCCAGCCTCTGAAAGGAGTCTGAAAGGGAGATGAGGATTTTTCCCTGTGGAAAACCAGGGTTCTATTACCAAAGAAACAGCAGGTGGAGGCTGAATGCCAAGCATACAGACACACGAATACATTGTATCTGGAATACATTTTAATACAAGGGATCTGTGCATCCATCCAATCAACAGGTATTTATTGAGTGCAAGACATTGTTCTAGATATGTCAGTGAGAAAAATGGACAAAGACCTTTGCCCTCATGAAGCTTATACTCCAGTGGAAAAAAAGGACTCAGTGATTGAAGGTCAAGAAAATTACTGTGGCCAACATGCTAACTTGTGGGCTCGGAAGGTCTGTTGAAAGAGTACGTGAATAGAAATGGGATCTAGTGGATCTGCCAATTGAATTCCAGTTACTCTCAGAAGCCCACAGCAGTGGGGAGTGGGGGATTATAGAATTCTCAAATGCTACATAGCATGGGACTTCAGTGAATAAAGAGGCAGGTGGATCTGCGAGTCCCAGGAAGGCAATAATAACTTCTCTCACACTGGAGAACCTGATACCTAGTGATGTGTCATTCTTAGACAAACACATGGAAAAACAATTTAAAAATTGGCCGGACACAGTGGCCCACACCCACATCTGTAATCCCAACACTTTGGGAGGTCGAGATGGGTGGATCACTTCAGCTCAGGTGTTCGAGACCAGCCTGAGCAACATGGCGAAACCCCGTAGCCACAAAAAATACAAAAATTAGCCAGGCACAGTGGCACGTGCCTGTGGTCCCAGCTACTCCAGAGGCTAAGGTGGGAAGATCGGCTTGAGCCTGGAAGGCGGAGGTTGCGGTGAGTCAAGAGCCACCACTACACTCCAGCTTGGGTGACAGAGTGAGACCCTGTCTCTAAAAATATATAAATGAACATGTATGAACCCTATTACAATGGTCCTTTTATAGAATTAAAACTGCATGCTCCTGGCTGGCACAGTGGCTCACGCCTGTAATCCCAGTATTTTGGGAGGCCGAGGCAGGCAGATCATGAGGTCAGGAGATCGAGACCATCCTGGCTAACACGGTGAAACCCTGTCTCTACTAAAAATACAAAAAATTAGCCAGGCGTGGTGGTGGGCACCTGTCCCAGCTACTCAGGAGGCTGAGGTAGGAGAATGGCGTGAACCTGGGAGGCAGAGGTTGCAGTGAGCTGAGATCACGCCACTGCACTCCAGCCTGGATGACAGAGTGAGACTCTGTCTCAAAAACAAAAAAACTGCATGCTCCTTAAGTACTGTTTTTCTATTCCTTCAGGGAACTCCTCCCCAGGCTACCCCAGCATCAAGAGAATTGTGCTTATTCTAAGGACAAAAGAGGACATGAAGTCACCATATTTTGCTATAGGGTTTCTTCAACAGCCAAGTGTGTTTAAATCCAAAACGCTCCCTCCCTGGATGAGATCACGGATGGAGTGAGCACTTGCAGCTGAGTTGGTGAAATTTCAGAAAAAGAGAGTCCTAAAATAACAGCTTCCTGAATTCTGCAGCTCCCTCTGAAAGTCTGAATTACCTTGCTTCCTGAGCAAATAATGCAGTCTCTTTGCTTTAATCCAAGGGTAAAGACTTTTGGTGGAGGCCTTAGTGCATACTTATCATCTTCAAAATCATCAGTGACTTTTTATTCATTTATTTATTCATTCATCAACAAATACCTTTTTTCAGCATGGTGTTGAGGCTTGAAAGGCAAAACCAATCCCAGTCCTACCCTCTGGGTCACTAAGGCCTTCCCTAGCCTGCAGTTTGCACAGCTGTCAATCAGTCTCACAGATAAACATGTGATTTCAAGTCACATGGGAGCCTAAATATGGAGATTTGGTCCAATCAGGGGAAGTCATAGAAGACTTCTCTAAAAAAGTGATAACTGAACTGAAATTTAAAGGATTGAGTGGAAAGTATCAGGTGAAGAGAAGAAATAAGAATATTTCCAGGACAAGAAACAGAATGTACAAAGGTCTGGAGTGAAAGAGAGCAAGATTCAGCAAGTCTCAAATGCACAAGAGGAGTGTGGTGGGAAATGAGCCTGGGAAAAACCATGAGGAAAAGTCACATGAGGAAGCCCTGTCCTCATCCTAAGGGCATTAGGGAGGCATTAAGCATTTTGAGCAGTCAGTGATGCGCTCAGATTTGTGTTTTGAACCCACAATGGATGCCACACAGTGGATACAACATGGTCAAGAGTGGCAGCAGGTGGAACATTCAAGAGTTTCTTGCAGCAGCCCGTGTGATGGCTGATGAACTAGAAGGATGGGGAAAATATGAAGAGAAAGGGATGAATTCCAGAATTGTCTAGGAGGTCAAAGTGGCAGATCTTGCCTTATTAGATGCAGACTTGAATGTGAGGAAGATATCAAAGTTAACTCCTGGGTTTCTGGCTTTCATATTTGTATACTTGGTGGAACCATTGACTGAGGTAAGACAGACTGAAAGAAGAGCAGTTTGGAGAATTTGGTCAGTGAGTTTGATTTTTTTAATTAATAGACTAATTTGTACAGAAATCTTAGGTTTATAGAAAATTTGAGAAGTACGTAGTGTTCCCATATACCTTATCTCCCAGAGTTTTTTGTGTTTGATATCTGCCATTAGTGTGACACATTTGTTATAATTGACGAATCAATACTGGTATGTTATTACTAACTAAGATTCCTGGTATGTTGTTATTAACTAAGGTTCATAGTTTACACTGAGGTTCACTCTACGTTGTACAGTTCTACAGGTTCTGACAAATGCATAATGTCAGGTATCCACTATTGTGCAATGTATCACACAGAATCATTTCACTGCCCTAAAAACACTCTATTCTTCATCTATCCATCCCTCCCTCCCTCACCCCCTTGACAACCACTTATCTCTTTTGTCTCTACAGTTTTTCTTTTCCAGAATGTCATATGGTTGGAATTATATCAATAAGTAGCCTTTTTAGACAGGCTTCCTTCACTTAGAGCTATGCACTTAAGGTCCCACCGTATCTTTTTGTGGCTTAATAGCTCATTTCTTTTTATTGCTGAATAGTATTCCATTGTATGTATATACAAGTGTTTGCTTATCCATTCAGTTACTGAAGGATATGTTGACCGCTTCCAATTCTTGGCAATTATGAGTCAACTGTTACGAATATTCATATGTTGAATTTTATGTGGACATAAGCTTTCAACTCATTTGGATAAATACCAAGAAATAAGAATAATAAATATTGCTGGATCATGTGGTAAGAAACTGATTAGTTGTGTAACACTATCTTCCAAAGTGGCCATACCATCTTGCATTCCCACCAGCAATGGAGAGTTCCTGTTGTTTCTCATCATCCTCACCAGCATTTGATGTTGTCAGTGTTTTGCGCTGTTGCCATTCTAATAGGTATGTGATAGAAGCTCCTGGTTGCTTTACTTTGCAAATGCCCTGATGGCATATGTTTCTGAGCACCTTTCCAAATGTGGATCTGCCATCTGTATATCTCCACTGGTGAGGTATCTGTTATTTTGCTGACTTTTCATTGGCCTATTTGTTTTCTTATTGTTCAGTGTTAAGAGTTCTTTGTATTATGTTGGATATAAATTCTTTATCAAATATCGTTTTTGCAAATATTTTCTCCCAATCTGTGGCTTGTCTTTTCACTCTTTTAGCAAGTCTTTTACAAAACAGAAGCCGGTGAGTTTTATTTTGACATTGTTAACCTTGAAGGGTCTTTGTGGCATCAAGGGGAAATGTCAACTAGGTGGCACAGGACAGGAGGGAGCATGGTGAGTTCCAGGAACTCAAAGAGTGTGTGGCTGGAGCAAAGAGACAGTAGGACATAGGCCAGTCTATGAAGGGGCCTGCAGACTGTGGTGAGGAGTTTGGTCTTCGCCCCATTGAAGAATTAATTCCTGAAATTCTGGTGGATCATCTTTGAAATCAAGCTTTTCAAGTTATTCTGACAGAGAGTAAATATCATAGCCAAATCCCTTTCTTGAAGGCAGTGAGGAGAAATTTGCGTCTGGGGGTTTAATCCAGTGCTTCAGGTTGAGCATATGTTTACTCAATATTTGTTGAATAAATGATTTAAATGTCTAATATGTTATGTGGTGACATTTATATAAATATCCATGTGATAAATTCATTCATTGAGTCATTCATATCTCATGAGTGACAATTATGTGCCAGGTACCATACCAGTAGCTAGAAATAAAACATATAATGATCCTGGCTCTTATGGAGTTTATATCCCAGCAAGGGGAAATAGTTGATAAAATACAAACCTAAAATGTAAATTATAGAGGATATTAAAGGTACTGCTCTAAGAGAAAAGAAAATGTAAAGCAACTTCAAGAAAGTGTCCAGTTTGTGATGTTTGGTAGGCAAAATATAGCATACTTCATTAAAAAGGAACAGTGAAATAAATATCTTTTTAAAAAATGAGCTGGAATAGCCATATGGTTATCAGAGAGAAGAGTGTTCCAGGCAGAGAGAACAGCTTGTGCAAAGGCCTTGAGACGGATAAGTGCCTGGAAAGTTCAAGGAATAGCAACGAGGCCAAGCAGCTGAAACAGAGAAAGCAAAGAGGGAAAAGAGTGAGAGATGAGGCCCAAGGTCACAGGAAGCCAACTCACATAGAGCTTTATAGGCCAATGTGTGGACTTACACTCAACTTGAACGATATGGGGAATTGTTGCAGAGTTTTGAGCAGAGGAGCAGCATGACCTGACTTGCATTTTTAAAGGATTTCTTTGGTCCCTTGAGAAGGACGAAGGAAGAAGATCATTTAAGAATATTTGCACTGATTCAAGCAAGGGATGATAATGGCTCTGTTCTAGATGTGTTGAAGATGAGACTGACAAATTTCTGGATGAATTGGATATAGGATGTGTGAGAGAGAGGAATCAAAGATGACTGCAATGTTTTCAGCCTGAGGAACTGGAAGGGTTGACTTGAAATCAATGGAAACAAGAAAGGATGCAGGGAGAGCAGATTTTGGGTGGGATTGGATTAGGAGTTCCGTTTGGAATGTATCAAATGTGAGGTGAAGCAGTTCAGGAAATGCCACTCTGAAAGCTGATGCTTTGATGTGCTGATTACTTTGAACTGAGGGCATTTGGGGAGCAACAGATGCAGGCAGAGGCTTTCTCTGAGCTCCCCTTATCTGCCTAAGGACAGATCCTCCAAAAGGAATTCAGTTGTCATGAATTCCTTCCCCAGGAGTCTCATCAACCAGGGAAGAACATAGGAAAGGAGATAAGATTGACAGCACTGACAGACCATCACTTACTCTTCTGAGGGCTCCTCTCAGGCAACGTTTATTACCTGAGAGACATTTAACAAGACCACCTTTATTTGCCATACATTTCCTCCCCTCACACTTCCATAATTTGTTCTGCCACCACCCCCCAGAAGTCCCAAGTCCCTATTCCTTTCTATAGCGGAGGATGCTATACAAGCTTCAATCACTTCACCTCTCAAGTCTCATATTTTGTGGGACTCCCATGTGTACATACATAATTAAACGTGGTTTTTCTCTTGCTATTCTGTCTTATGTCAGTTTAATTCATAGCCCAGCCAAGGAGCCTAGAAAAGTAGTGTCTACCAGAGAATTGGTGAGTAGAGAGGTCAAGCAAGAAGTAAGCAGTTAAGGGCATATGGGCTGCAGAGATGAAGTTGTGAGTCATTCATATATTGTAGTGTCTTCATCTCCTATAACAAAATACCATAGCCCAGGAGATGTATAAATAAGAGACATACATATCCCATAGTTTTAGAAGCTGGAAGTCTGAGATCAGGGTGCCAGCGTGATTCTGGCGGGAGCTCTCTTCCAGGCTACAGACTACTGACTTCTTGTTGCAGAAAGCGGGCAAGAGAGATCTCTGGGGTCCCTTTCATAAGCGCACTAATCCCATTCATGAGGGTGCTATCCTTATGAGCTAATCACCTCCCAAAGGCCCCAGCTCCTGATGAGGAATTCAACATATAGATTTAGGAGGAACACTAGTGATACAGCTCCGCTGAGTGGAGGAACACCAGAGCTCTTGTCTCATGTTGAATTAGATAAAACAGCACAGACACACGTGGAGTGGTTTTCAGGAGCAGAGAGTTTAACAGGCAAGAAAGAAGGGAGAAGGCAGAGGAAGAGGCTTCCCTGTACAGAGACAGAGGGAGGGGGGGCCAAAACCGAAAGAGGAGACCCCAAGTGCCACGGATACCAGCCAGTTTTATGAGTAGGCTGGAGGAGGTGGTGTCTGATTTGCACAGGGCTCAGGGGATTGATTTGACCAGGCATGTCATTCACGTAGCCCAATGAAAAAGCTGGCCCTCCCACCCTAGCCTTTTAATATGCAAATGCAGGGTGCCATGATGTTCTACACACGTGGGGATATGTGGGGGCAGCCATGCTGCTAGGCACATGTTGGGGCAAGGGCAAGAGGACAAGGGTGGGAATCGCCATGTTTGGGTGCACCCAGCTTCTAATGACTGGCATTTGCCTATCAAAGGTTGATGGCCCAGGTCTAAGAGCCAGTGCTTTTCTGCTAGACAAGAAATATTTCTGGAGCTGCTTTAAAAATGAAAACTTTCCAAAGACCCCTTTTCCTCTCCGTCTGCCTAAAATAATTTTTTTCTTTTTTTGGGGGGGGGGACGCAGTCTCACTCTGTCACCCAGGCTGGAGTGCAGTGACACGATCTTGGCTCACCTACTGATTTTTAGTAATTTTTAGTAGAGGATCGGGGTTTCACCGGTGTTAACCAGGATGGTCTCGATCTCCTGATCTCGTGATCCGCCTGCCTCAAGCCTCCCCAAAGGTTGGGAATTTACAGGCATGAGCCACACGCGCCCCGCCCTTATTTTTTTTTTTTTTTTTTTTTTTTTTGAGACTGAGTCTCGCTCTGTGCCCAGGCTAGAGTGGTGCGATCTTGGCTCACTGCAACCTCCACCTCCTGGGTTCAAGCAATTCTCCTTCCTCAGCCTCCCAAGTAGCTGGGATTACAGGCACCCACCACTACACCTGGTTAATTTTTTTGTACTTTTAGTAGAGACAGGGTTTCAACATGTTGGCCAGGCTGGTTTCCAACTCCTGACCTCAAGTGATCCTCCTGCTTTGGCCTCTCAAAGTGCTAGGATTACAGGCGTGAGCCACTGCGCTTGACCCTAAAATAATGTCTTAATAACTCCTACCACGCTAGCATTCAGTCCATTACAAGAAGATATTTAAAACTTAGAGACTGAGTGAGGTCATCTAGGAAGTATATATAGATAGAGAAGAGAACCCAGGTCTGAGTCCTGGGGTGCTCCAACATGACACTATTTACCACCTCCAATGCTATTATCCAGGCCCAAAACATCCTCAGCTACATTTCAGCAGCCTCCTAACCAGCCTCCCTGGTTCCACACTTGCCGATCTCCATTTTTCTCCACACAGCAGGCATAGCGGTCCCATCAAAATCAGATCCCACCAGTCCTCTGTTCAAACCCTACAAGGGGCATGCAGATGTGGTACATTCATATAATAAGATCATATTTGTCAATAAAAGACCCTGTATCCTGTGGTCCATTTACATGATATGACCAGCATAAGCAAATCGGCAGAAAGAAAGCAGATTGATAGTTGTCAAGGGTTAGGGGAGAGAGGAATGGGTGTGACTATTAATAGGGATGAAGTTTCTGAATTTACATGACGTTGATGTTTACACGACTCTGTGAATGTACTAACAACCACTGAATGGTACACTGTGCATGAGTGAACTTATGGTACATGAATTCTATCTCCATATAGTAGTCCCGACTTATCCACAGGGGTTACCTTCTAAGACCGCCAGTGGATTCCTGAAACTGTGGATAGCACCGAACCTGATTGCCATTAGTCAGAAAGGAGAACATGTTTCTTTTCATGTCTTCTACCCACAAATATAATGCCTTTCCACCTTAACTAAGCACTTATCATATACCATGGCCATACTTTTGCAGTTTGAGTTGCGATAGCAAAACTAGTAACCAGATTTCTTTTCTGAGGTTGTTGTTTAGGGGGTTTTTGGACCTTGCAAGTTTTGTACAATGAATATACATTACTTAGGTGGTCAGGAAAATATGTTATATAAGGGGAAAAAGTCCTACTACTGCTCCCACTGCTTGCGGGATGCAATCCTAAACTCCTTAACAGGCCCAGCTTTTCCAAAGTCAAAGCTGTTCCTCCCCTCCCTTTCTGCTGCCCTAGGCCAAAATGAATCCGGTGGAGTCCTGGTTCCCCAAGATGAAAGGAGATGTTCTCTGAAACAAAAAGAGAGGATTCCCTGTGCTTAAAAATGGTTAAACAGGTTTTGTCCTGTTTGGTTTGGTTTGCTAAGAGCCTGCAGTAAAATTTGCGCATCGTGGAACTCTAAGAAGGCCACATAGTGGACTACCCACCCTGACATATTTGACCCCAGAACCTCCTCTTTTAGTGGCTCATCTCCAAGGACTTGAGTTCGAAGGAACAAGTCCCAGGGACGTCGCCCCCATCAGACAGGACTCTTGGCTGTGCAGCAAGCGTCTCCAACTCCCTCCAGCCCAAGCTGCTGGAATCCTCTCCCCTCCTCCACCTATAGAAACCCTACCCATGCTTCACAAGCCAGTCCTACTTGTGCCCTATCTGCAAAGCCTTCTCTACTCTCAGCACCTCATTCCCCTGTGTTTCTACAGAACATCCCATGCATGATGAAAGCTCTTATCATGGTCATTGCTCCAGCTGTCATCAACTGCTGAGATGTCTTCAACACCAGACTGCAAGCCCCTCGGGTGCAGCAATGGGGCCTCCTCCACATGGGTTTCCCAAGGGCATGGTGTGAGGCTGGGCTCTGGGAATGTTTATGCCCTGGAACTGCCACTTTGGAGGCAGGTGGGCCTCCCTTCTTGGGGCGAGCCACCCAGCAAGCAGGCCGGCAAAGAGCTTCATGCAGCATCCTTTCCACTTCCCCTTCTCAGTATCTCTGCCTAGGGACAGAAAGTCCCCGGAAACTTAGGGGTGAAGATTTTGGGTGTCTTTTTCATAGCTGTTCTCTTTCTTTATCTTTGGAATTTCTTTAAAAGGCTGTTTTTTAATCTAATTATTATTTTTTTTAAAGACAGGTTCTTGTTTTCTTGCCCAGGCTGGAGTGAGTGCAGTGGCACAATCATAGCTCACTCTAGCTAATTTAAAAAAAAAAAAATTGTAGAGGAGGGGTCTCACTGTGCTGCCCAGGCTGGTCTCAAAATCCTGGCCTCAAGCCATCCTCCTGCCTCAGTCTCCCAAAGCACTGACATTACAGGAGTGAACCACTGCACCCAGCCAAAAGGCTATTTTTAACTCAGAGGACCTGGTATCTGGAATTAACCTGTGGCCTGGCTATGATGTTGTCATTGAGTCTGACATCGTCTATTAACTTACTGGTTGGCAAAGGAGCTGTTTGGAAAATAAAAACTGCCTACTCGGTGGGAAGAGGGTCGATCTGCTGTGGGGGTTGTGGGGAGTGGAAAGCACCCCAGACTGAGAGTCAGGAAGCTTACATTTGAGTTTTAACAATGTCACTAACATTATAAACGTTTAGGTCAATCACCTAACTCTTCCAAAACTCTAGTTCCTCAATTCTAAAGTGGAAGAATTGTAGGGATCCTTCACGGCTCTAAGACTAAAGATCAACTTAAAAAGAATAACCCTTAGGATATCTATTTGTAAAGAACTGTCTTTCTTTTCTCTCTCTCTTTTTTTTTTTTTTTTTTTTTTTTGAGACAGAGTCTTTCTTTTT
>NW_016810571.1:3396429-3472734 GCF_001698545.2 Rhinopithecus bieti
TTTATTAAATTTTATTTTATTTTATTTTTTTGAGACAGAGTCTTGCTCTATGGCCAGGCTGGAGTGCAGTGGCCCGATCTCAGCTCACTGCAAGCTCTGCCTCCCGGGTTCACGCCATTCTCCTGCCTCAGCCTCCTGAGTAGCTGGGACTATAGGTGCCCACCACCACGCCCGGCTAATTTTTGTATTTTTAGTAGAGACAGGGTTTCACCATGTTAGCCAGGATGATCACGATCTCTTGACCTCGTGATCCACCTGCCTCAGTCTCCCAAAGTGCTGGGATTACAGGCGTCAGCCACTGTGCCCGGCCTGCAGAGAACTATCTTTCAGAATGTTCTAGTGCATATAGTACAATCTCACACAGGAAGGCTCCGTGGTCTCCACCACCAGCCAGCAACGTCAGAGGGGATTGTTCATGCCCTTGCTAGTGTCTTCCAAGATGATCCTTTGAGAGGTTTGTAGTAAGTTTGTAGAATACTGGTGAGTCGAGTCAGGGACAGCTTGAGTGTGATTCGCACCCACTAAAACCACCTCCCTATGGCAAACCATATCCACAGAGCACATTCATAAGGCTGATTTAGAATACTTGGTGGTTGTGCCTCATCAGTTACCCTCTTTCTGTCCAGGCCTCTTATTCTGACTTAGTGGAAAATAAGGTTGTTATAGCAATGGCTCCATTTGTCCTGTGGGCAAGAAACTCAGGGGGAGAATTAGTCAATTCTTCCTGGACATTCGGGAGCTTCTGGGTGGAGGGAAGACAGCAAAGCAGAAACAAACAGAAATCCTAGAGAGGCAGTCATCTGAGCATTCGTCACAGGGGTAGTCCTAGGATCCACCCTCAGGAGCCGTGAAAGGCCCATTGATCTGGCTGCGGCAGGGAGTGGCCCTGAGCTGGTGACATCTTAGGCGAGGAAAGGCACAGATGTCTGTGCTGGCTGTGATAAGAGGCTTCTCAGGAAATCTGAGTCACCTCGGGCTGGCTCTTCGAAGCACAGAGGCCCTGCAAGCACCACGGCCTGGAGGCAAAGCTTCCTGCTAGCCCTGGGACCCTGGGACTTTGCATTTCCTGTTGGTGTCCTTTGACCTGGGCAGCCACCACCCCTGGGAAGTTTTCCAACACCCTCACCCATGCGTTTTGAACCTGGTGTTCATAGCTCTTTGTCTCTACTCATCTCGCTTTTGTTTCCTCTGGAATGTTCCAAGCCCCCTGCATCACCCCATGCCAGGAATCTGACATCCCAGGGTGGAAGCCGGTTTCACGTTACTCACCCCACCCTGTGATTTCCTGATGGAGGATCCGGAGACCTGAACTCTGGTCCAGGTCTACAGACGACTCATAATCATGGTTGAGGCCCCTTTCTAGGCCTTACTGTTCTCATACACCTAACTGGGGATGGGGGTAGGTAGGACGGGAAACTTTTGGAGAAACAGATGTTTTAAAACTGGAATGATGCTAGACGTTTATTTGCTACTACCTGCTGGCTGCTGCCTGTCATTTCATCATTACATAGAAAAGAAATGCTCCAACCTTTTCTCATGCATTTACTCCTTGGTATAAGGGAAGGATCCAAGAGATTTCTTATGGAAGCAAAAATAAAAGTAAATTATGCAAAGGCACTGGTTCCCTTCAGGGGCTGGAGTAAGACTAGTGAGAATTGTGGAAAGGGAAGAAGCACAGAGAGAAGATTCCACTTCACACATATTTTTTAGGGTTTGGCCTAAATAAAAGAACTTTCAGAGATTATAAGAGAATATTTGTGTTTAAAAAAAAACACTTTAGATAAATGTAACAGAGTTAATTGAGCAAAAAAATATTCAAGAATAAGATAGACTCAGGCCCCCGCAGTGACTCTGGCGCATGGTCAGAGAGGATTTATAGACAGAAAAAGAAAGTGACCTACAGAAAATGGAAGTGAGGTACAGAAACAGCTGGGCTGCTTACAGGTCTGTGTTTGCCTGATTTGAACACAGTTTGGGCAGTTGATCGCCTGTGATTGGCCGACGCTCAGCTGCTCTGATCGGCTGACACTGGGCTACTTGCTACAAGCCTCCGTTACAATCTCTGTACACATTCCAGTAAGGTTACCATCTGCACAGCGGAACGTTTAGGTGGAACTTAAAATATGGAAGGAGGCAGCTTGGGCTAAACTTGTTAACATTTGCTAGAGAGAAAAAAAAAAAAAGCATCTGGGAGTCAACCAATCCATCTTTGATTTCTCAACTATGGAGACCACCACCTTGAGCATCTTCTCTAAGGTCCTGTAGACAGGAGTAATGCCTGGCAACTTGACTTTACAGTCCATGACATTGGACAAGCCTCTCAACCTCTCAGGTCTCTGTTTCCTCAATCGTCAAAGAAGGATGACGGTAGGATTGTGGGGAATTAATGAGTATATTTACTCAACTTTGAGACAGTAGGTGTGCAATAGATGTTATCATCATCATCATCATATCATCCCGCTATCGCTACAGCTGCTGTTCCTGCCACCCAGGTCTCCCAGCAGCAGGTCGTCCCCTAGAACCACACCCAAACCATCCTCCTAACCAATGCTGTACATCCTTCAGTAAAACTTTTCAAAAATGGACACAAAATAAAACAGTTCTTAAATGAGCCTACTTCTATTTTTCACATCCCCATTTCCCCAAGACGTACCTGTGCTCCACATGGAAAACCATCAATTACAATCCTGCTCCTTCTGGGGCAGGGCAATGGGGAGTCACCCAAAGGAGAAGCAATGTTCAAGCCCCCCACAGAAAGACCCCCAAACTCCCAAAGAGAGATGGACGTGAACGTGGGTGGAGTCCTGGGCTGATCAGACAGCAAGCAGGGCCAAGGGACATGAAGACAGGTGTGTTCTTGGAGACTTGTTACAGGAAGGAGCAGACTACCTCCTCCCTGGCCCCCAGTCCAAGCCTGGTTCTAGGTTAGAAGCGAATCAGCTGGAAGAGGAGCAGCTGGTGACCAGAAAGCACAGCCTTGTGCCCTCCCAGAGAGCAAGGCGTGGCGTGCACAGCCTGCCCCAGGCTGCTGCCAGGGCCACCGCGGGGGGTCAGCTTCCATTGCTGAGCTCTGCTACGCCCTGGGAGCACCAGTCTCTGTCAAAAGAATGGACTTGTGCAGCTAAACCCCACAGGGGCTGGCCATTGTGGACCTGTCTGTCTGCATTTCAACTCTGGGCTTCACTCTTTGGTGAAAGTGAATCTCCAGTGGCACAGGCAGACGGAACAGAAACGCCACACAGTCTCACCGTCATGCCAAGAGCTTCGTCTGCTTTGGGACAGAGCCCTGTGCTGGGAGCATTGGGGAGACTCACAGGGATCCGGAAACCTGCTGCTGCCCTCAGGGAGCCTGCTGTGTAGCCTGGAGAAGGAACTCATAGGCATTTGCAATACTGTCTATCTTGGAGTCTGTCATCCTCATCAAAATTAATGTTAACAGCACCAACTGAGCCTTTCTTACATGGGTGTGGAAACCACCAATATTCCTGGTATTAGGAGGTGGGCCTATGGGAGGTCATTAGGTCATGAGGCTGGAGCCTGATGAAGGGGATTAGCGCCCTTACAAGGGGATGAAGAGACCAGAGCAAGTGGCTTGCTCAGTCCCCTTCTCTCCCTCTCTCCTACCCTCCTTCTCTCTCTCTCCCACTCCTCCCTTTCTCCCTCACCCACCCCCTCTCTTCCTCTTTTTCTTCCTCTCTCCCTCCCTCTCTCTCTCTCCCCCTCTCCCTCCCTGTCTCCCTCCCCCTCTTCCTCTTTTCCTTTCTGTTTCTCCCTCCCTCACTCTCTCCCTCCCTCCCTTCCTTTCTCACTCCCTCCTCTCTCTCTCCCTCCTCTCTCTCCCTCCTTTTCTCTCTCTCTCTCCCTCTGCAGATGCCTGGCCATCTGCAAGCCAGGCAGAGGGCCTTCACCAGACATAGATCTCTGCCTTCCCATCTTTCAGAACTGCAAGAAACGAATGTCTGTTGTTTAAGCCACACAGTCTATGGCATCCTGTTACAGGAGCCCACACTGGGCAAAATAGTGCTATCCAAAGAAAAGGTAACAAGTCCAATTATTCACTACATTTTCACATATTTGAAAGGTGGACGCAAACAGTGTGTTCCCAGTAGTTCTTTTCTTTTATTTCTTTTCTTTTTTTTTTTTTTTTTTTTTTTTGGAGACTGAGTCTCGCTCTGATGCCCAGGCTGGAGTGCGGTGGTGCAATCTCGGCTTACTGCAAGCTCTGCCTCCTGGGTTCATGCCATTCTCCTGCCTCAGCCTCCCAAATAGCTGGGACTACAGGGGCCCACCACCACACCTGGGTAATTTTTTTGTATTTTTAGTAGAGATGGGGTGTCACCGTGTGAACCAGGATGGTCTTGATCTCCTGATCTCGTGATCTGCCCGCCTTGGTCTCCCAAAGTGCTGGGATTACAGGCGTGAGCCACCGCGCCCGGCTGTTCCCAGTAGTTCTTACAAGCTAACTTGTTCAACCTAAAGCCTCAGCACAAGTTACACGAACTACATTATTATTCACCTTGGCCAGCATTCATCTGATAAAGTATAATTTCTCAATCACCATTTTCTCCTGATTTGCATGCTATTGCTTATATTATGTAATTTTTCTTTTGTTATTATTACTGTTGTCTCATGGGATAGCCTCAAATCACAAAATGAATGGGTTTAAAAATGTTTTATTTTAAACATCACTAAAAAATAGTGATGAAAGCAGTGACAGAGTATATACTCAGAATACCACAATAAATACAATAGAAATAAAAGCTACATATTAGAATAACATAACAATCATTATGGTACATATGACTTCCATGGGAACATAAACTGAGAACTTATGTGTCCTGGAATTTCCTACATACTGCCAAAAAAATTGTATAGGAATGGGCCAGGTAAGGTGCCTCACACCTGTAATCTCAGCACTTTGGGAGACTGAGGTGGGCGGATCACAAGGTCAGGAGATCAAGACCATCCTGGCTAACATGGTGAAACCCCGTCTCTACTAAAAATACAAAAAATTAGCCGGGCATGGTGGCAGGCACCTGTAATCTCAGCTACATGGGAGGCTGAGGCAGGAGAATGGCATGAACCTGGGAGGCAGAGCTTTCAGTGAGAGGAGATCGTGCCACTGCACTCCAGCCTGGGCAACAGAGCAAGACTCTGTCTCAAAAAAATAAAATAAAAAATTGTATAGGAATTATGACAATTTATCTTATGATTGAATATCATTAGAACAATGATCCACTCCTATCTCCAGTGGATTGTTAGTTTAAACATTCCATTAAATAACTCCCTGGGAAGTCAATTATTTTTCTGTAGAACAGGTGCAAAATAATACTTACCAGGAAAAAGCTCGTTACTTTGGTCACTGAGAGACCAAAATATAGACACATCTTCTAAATTATACCCAAGTGGCAAAAACAGTTCACACTTGTTTCTAAAATGCCAGAAAAAGAGACCCCATGATAAATGTTGAGCTTAGCATACAGCAGGTGGCTTTTACTCTAATTTATTAACAGGCAAATTCCTTTATCAGATGATATTGTCGAACACTATAATATCAGTATAAGAGCACTTACTCCTGACAGTGACCACAGACGTTTTCATCTGTAATTTGGCTAAGTCCGTGCTTCTCAACAGGGGTCAATTTTGCCCCCCTGGGGACATTTGGCTAAATCTAGAAATATTTTTCATTGTTATAGCTGAAGAGGAAGAGGGACAAGAGAATGCTGCTGGTGTCTGTGTGTCAAAGCCAGGAAATCTGCTAAAATCCTACCGTGAAAAAGCCAACCGCCACAAAGAATTTTCTGACCCAAAATGTCAGTGGTGCTGAAGTTGAGAAACTCTGATCTCAATCACGAATACACAGAATATGAATCAGCTGTATGAGGAGAGATGGGGGGGTGAAGGAGAGGAGGAGGGAAAATGATAAACAAAGGGCTTGAAGACTTTTTGTTCTTTTAAAATTGGTGCTGTAGAAGAAGAGATGTTGTTGTAGCTAAGATAATGATTACTGTGATTCATGAAGCTCAGAAGGCATCTTGCCCTCCATATGATGAAGAGCCAGATATTGGTGCGGCCTGCTTGATTAGCAGAGGTCAGGTCAACAACTGACTGTCGAAATAAATGACGAAAACCGGTAATATGGTCACATTGTGATCACTGAAAGTTCATCTTTTAAATTTCTCTTGTGAAGAAATGAGCCCAAGGTCATGATTCTCCTTTCCCACTCTGAAGAATGCAGTTACTCAAAGGGAAAAGTACTTACACGGGGTTTTGAAAAGAGAACTCAAGTTCAATTTTTTTCTTGATGAAAGTTATGTCAGGAAAGGCCATTTTTACCATTTCAAGATAGCTTAACGTGGGTGATATATCACACTGATATTTTATTTTATTTTTTGAGACGGAGTCTCGCTCTGTCCCCCAGGCTGGAGTGCAGTGGCGCGACCTTGGCTCACTGTAAGCTCCGCCTCCTGGGTTCACGCCATTCTCCTGCCTCAGCCTCCTGAGTAGCTGGGACCACAGGCGCCCGCCACCACGCCCGGCTAATTTTTTGTATTTTAGTACAGACGGGGTTTCACCGTGGTCTCGATCTCCTGACCTTGTGATCCGCCTGCCTCGGCCTCCCAAAGTGCTGGGATTACAGGCGTGAGCCACAGCGCCTGGCCCACACTGACATTTTGAAGATGCATTTTTCAAGGCAAAAGCAGCATTCCCACTGGGAGGGAACGGACTTCAGAGGTGGGCTTGCTGCCATCGGGGGCTCTCTTATCCACCTCCCAACCTCGTGCTTTGGAGTTAACCCTGTGAGAGCGGGCAGTGGGCGGGGCCTTCTAACAAAGCTGAACTGCGTTAAAATAATTAATTGGGAGGCCGAGGCAGCTGCAGCATCTTGGGTTCCTAATTAAGCAAATCAGAACCCAACTGAATGCAAGCAGTGAAACAAAATGTAAGCCTAACCAATCAGAAACAGCCAACTAACCTCTATCTAAGGACTCTCCACTTTAAGAAATCAAATATTTTCTTCGTCTTGCTTTCTTGAACACTTTATGAAAAGCTCTCCTGAAGCCCCTGCTGTGCTGGTGCTGCCCAGTTCATGAACTGCTGAATGCTCACATAACTCTGTTAACATTTTAACGTGCCTGAGTTTACCTTTTAACAACTGTTCTGCTTCCCTTTCATATTTCTCTCCTCCATAAGAAACTTCTAATCTCAATTGAGAATATTTCCACCCCACAATGGGAAAGAGGCCAGCCACCAGGAGAGTGGAGCAGACAATCCTGCATGGGGTACCCAGACTTCTGAGCCTGAAGTAACCTCATAGAGTCCCACACATCCTTCAGGGTTAGGGAGCAGCCACGTGTTTGTTCTCCCATGTAGCACAGAGGGGAGCAGGGATGGAGCTGAGAGCCAGCAGACCTGATGTGCGAGGGCCAGGATGCCAAAGCAGACACAGTGGGGACCACATGACTCAAGACCAGATAGGGATAAGGACACATCACTGGGTACATGTGGAGACTTATTACATCCCTATGACTGACATCTCTCACCACTACCCCACTCCACTCCTGCCCCAGTGTTAGATAATAGGTGTCTGAACTCAGATACCTTTCCTGAAGGACACTGGGAGGTGGAAGAATTCTAGACTTAAATTTAAGAAAGAAACACAGAAAAGTATTGAAGTGACTGAGTGCTCAATTGATAAGACTGTGCTTTCTGGTATCAGGTGAAATTGAACCTCAGGATTGAGACTCTAGTCTCTAGCAATGATAGCAATACTATATTGATTACAATAAACAAAACTTCCTTTCTTGCAAAGCCAAGTTACAGGGCTTGAAAATGGAAGCCCACGCCCACCCACCCTACACATCAAATTTGTGCAGAAATGTAGAGGCTGAAAATAAAATGTGGATTTTTATTCTATAGATGGCACAAAGCTCAAGTGAGCGAATACTTACCCTGGAGTTACCAACATCAGGCAATTAAAAACCAAAACCTGAGGATAGTTATTTTTGCCTCGGCTTTCATTCTAACTACCATACAAGCACGTGCTCAGTGACTATGCAAGAAGTGCTTTGGCCTCAGAGACTTTTGGAGAGCACTGAGAACAAACATCTGTAACTTAGAACATTTCCTTGGAACAGATCCTTTGGGCGTTGGGGTCTTCAGAAGCACCAGAATTTCCTTTACAAAAACCAGAGTAAAGGCAGGAACTGGAAAGAGGAGGTGGTTAAAAGAAGATGGAGTTCTGAGAAGCCTGTGGATCCTTTTCAATAGAAGAAAATAAGCAGTTTCAGACAAGTTCTATCTTGAAATTTCCATGCAGATGCAAGTTCCCAGAAAGCAGCAAGTTAATTCCAACAAGTGATAGCTATAGTCGAAGCAAGTCCTTTTCTACTGGCAAGCGGGACAGGGCGTAACTACACAATTCCAATCATTTTTAGAGCCATCCTTTAAAGCTTACCCCAAAATTAAGCACACACCCCACAGAAATCAACTACAGAGCTCATGAAATGTTAGAACTGAGAAGTGCTTCCAAAATTATCCAGTCTAGGGACCTCATTCTGCAGATAAGGACTCAGACACCCAAAGACAATGTGCCCCACCCATTGTTACCAAGTTAATTAGAACTGAAAATAAAACTCTGGTCTTCTAATTCCTAGTGCAGACCACTTTTATCCATTGTTATTATTCTAAAAAAAAAAAGGGGGGGTGGCACTGTTTGTTTTTCCAGTACTGACTTTCTCCAATATGACAGCAAGGAAATAAAACATAACAGTGTGAGTTGGAAGGTGGTAAGTGGACAAGAGGCTTCAGGTGGGCACTGGCCCCCGAGTGAAGAATTAAGTTGGTGGTTCCAATAGTCTGGAGCAGTGGTTTCGTTTCCAAATGCTTTTCATCACGAAAATCTTAAAAAGTTGAGCTTAAACTTTTTTAATGGACAATGTTGATCAAAAAAACTTGCGAAATCACGTATACTATATTGTATACTATAGTAGTAATATATACTATATAAAACATACATGTATGTGTGTATATATACATATAGAGAGAGAGAAAGAAACATAGCCAAAGATAGGGAATTTTAAAAGATGATATTTTTAAAATAATTTTTTTTTTTTTTTTTGAGATGGAGTCTCACTCTGTTGCCCAGGCTGGAGTGCAGTGGTGCAATCTCGGCTCACTGCAAGCTCTGCCTCCCAGGTTCACGCCATTCTCCTGCCTCAGCCTCCCGAGTAGCTGGGACTACAGGTGTCCACCACCATGCCCGGCTAATTTTTTGTATTTTCAGTAGAGACGGGGTTTCACCATGTTAGCCAGGATGGTCTCGATCTCCTGACCTCATGATCCGCCTGCCTCAGACTCCCAAAGTGCTGGGATTACAGGCGTGAGCCACCACACCCAGCATTTAAAATAAATTTTAATAGAAGGTGACATGGTACAGGTGAATCACTATAGCAAATTCACCTCCCAAATTTCAGTGACTTGACAGAATAAAGTTTCTTTCTTTCTCATGTTGGGGATGGTAGAGAGGGCGTTGGCCCCTTGCATTCATTTGAGGATGCAGGGTCTTTACATCTCATGGCTCTTTCATCCTCTAAGGCCTTGGAATCCTCTTCTTTTAACCAAAGAATGGAGAAAGAGAGGAAGACTTGAGGCCTGCATGATGCAAGGGGACTTAAGACCTAGACCTGGAAGGGGCAACATTATGGCATCATGGCTGCCCTGACTCCATTCATCCAAAGGCAGTCATGTGGTCCCAGCAAGGGAGGCTGGGAAACGTAGTCTAGCTCGTGCTTGGGAGGAAAAGGCAATGAAGTTTAGTGAATACATAGCAAACTCTGACACAGAAATTCAAGTCTCCCCATATCCCAGAAAAGTTTTTGAGCATCCTGCAAGGTTTCCCATTTGGAAACTATTAGCCTGGAAGACTAGGCATAGACTGACCCTGTCAGCCTCTATTCCTCTCCCACAGAGCAGGACTCCCTGAGGAGAGCCAGATTTAGGACTAGACAGGAAGATGTTAATAATGGCTAGCATTACTGACAATTTACCCTGCGTCCAGCACCAGCTAAGCAGTTTACACGCATTAACTCATTAAATCCAACAAAAACTCAATGATGTAGATGCTATTAGTATCTCCATTTTCCAGATGAGGAAATGAACTGAATCCCACAGAGACTGAGTAACCTGCCCCAAATCACACAGCGTCAGATATGGAATTTGATGTCCATCACTGGCTCCAGAGTCTGTGCTGTCCATCACTACCTTGTGCTGGGCCTAGAGGGAAAACGGGAGATAACTCCCAGCTCTACAGGCTTTCCACACCAGGTAAAGACAGGACAGAAGAGCAGCAGCCTGGGGCTGAGTGAGGCTGTACAGGGAAAGCAGAGTCAGACAGGATAGGAGGGTGGGCACAAGGTAAAAGGGAGTGAAGAAAAATGAGCTTGCAGAGTCAAGCTATTGGAGCTCAGCCATGCCATTCAGGATGCAAGTGCTGCATGGAGGACTCAGAGAGCCTAGGTGGTGCCCAATGCCCTGAGAAGCCCCTTTCACGCTGGTCCCTGTCCTTGATTAAACTTGGAATGACAACGGGGAAGAAGTCAGCCCCACAGAGGTGGCCATGGCCTGCCCACATCCCACCTGCTCCCAGAGCTCATGCCTGTTTCATCCTGGGACAAGCTCAGCTACTCACCTGCCCTGGCAACAGGTTCCGAGTGTCACCAGCACTATAACAGCCCCTGTGGTGTGCTGGGTCCTCCAGGCTCACTCTGGCCCTTCTGATGCCCTAGCGCCTTGGGCTGCCTTCTAAGGAGTCCACCTGTCCTGGTCTCCACGCCAAATGGACCTAATTTACTCAGGTAGAAAAACTCTCAGTGGGTGGCTCCAGGGCACTGTCCCCACTGTCACCACATCATATTCTAAGCCAGTGGGTGAACAACCTCGGTTCTGGCTCCCCTTTGAACATGACCAGAGTCTGTCCATGGGCAAGAAAACAGACTCTGTCAGATCATGTGTTCTTGTGGTCGCTCCTGCCATAACTCTGACCTCCAGCAAATCACTCAGTGCCTCAGTTTCCCCACAGTAAAAGTAGCTCAGAAATGTTATGACTCCAGCCCCCAAGGAAATTCTGGGTAGTTCTGTGTGTCTTCAACACTGCTGAGTCTTTTTTCCAGACAAATCTTCCTCCCTGACGAATCTTGCTCTAGGATATGTGGAGTTATAATTTGCCCTCAGAGATGCAGGTGCCCCACATGAAGAGCCGGTCTCTGCCACATGCCAGGATGCCTGTGAACATCGCAGAGGCCACCCTAACCCTGTCACAGACCTTCCTTGCTCTGGTGGCTATTAATTCTCCTGAGAAAAACCTCTGCTGGTCGGAGCCCACATTTCATTCAGGGATCCAACCTGGGCTATCGTCCCAGCTCCAGGAAAGAAGCAGCTGCATGCCTTCGCTGCTTCTATTCTGATTTTTTTTTTTTTTTTTTTTTTTTTTTTTTGAGAAGGAATCTCGCTCTGTCGCCCAGGCTGGAGTGCAGTGGCGCGATCTTGGTTCACTGCAACCTCCACCTCCTCTAATAACAGTGGGAAGGTACAGGATGTAGCTAAAGCATTTCTGCCAGGGTTTTCCCACTGTCCCTTCCTGTTCATCCCCGTCCCTTCCCGTTGACTCATTTCAACTTGGGATTCACTATGACCACTAGATCCTTTTCCTCTCTATTTCTCTTGAAGTTCATTCTACCACTTGGACATTATTTAATCCCATATTCACAATGCCTACCTTCTCAATCTTTAATTAACTTGGTGAGCTATTAACAAGAGTTCTATTTCACCCAACGACTCACGGAGGAAAGAAGAGAACCTCACATTTGTGGGACTGGCCTCAGTATTCACTCAGGAGCTGTAGTACTAACAGCCACTCCTCAGAGTCCTTGGGGAAAGTGAGGCATAACAGAGAGGCTAACTGCAGTAAGTGGGCTGAGACTGGCCTGGTTGCTCTGAGCCTTTTCTGCCACTCATTTCTATCAAAAGACTGCCTTTAGGAGTTTAATGAAGCTGTCCACAGTGGGGCAGCCAGCGGTAGTGGGATTGAAGTGGAAATCATGTGAGTTAGGTGAAAAAGTAGAAACTGGCCTGATTCAGGGAGCTGCCACCCAGCTGGAGAACAGGTGTGACCTGTCAGTAGGCAGAGCTGCACAAGGCCAGATCCTCTCCCTCCTGAGTCACGAAGGCGCCCCCTGGCTCCAAGAGGAGGAGGGAGAACAAGATCTTATTCCCCAGGCCTGAGAGGGGTCACCACGGAGGCACAGCCCGGGAGGGAGCTCACAGGCCTCATCACCCGCCCCCCCAATCTCTCTCCATGTCCTTCCCGCCGTGACCTCCTTCAACGGTGTAATCACTCGGCCTGTTAGACACTAAGTAGTAAAACTGGTCAACTTATAAAGGCCCAGAAAAAGATAAAAGATGAAATTAAATGGGGGAGAGGGGCACAAGAGGGTGATTGAAAAAAAACACAGATAATTTCTGGAACTGGATCTGTTAAGCCTTACCCATTAGTCTCCGCCCTCGGAAGTAAGAGCCTGTCATTCTGCAAAGGGACACAGCCACACGCAGAGGGGAGGGTAGAGGCCTCCACCCCTTCCCTCTTCGTCCCCGCCTAGGAGGGACCGTGGTGCCAGTAAAAGAGGGACTGGCTGGCCCGGAGCCTTGGGGATCCCCTCCTTTATCTGGAACCCTCTGGCTCACCGCATCCTTCCTTGGGGCCGCACGGCCCTGCCCCACAGAGCAGGCGTGCTGGGGGCTGCTCGGCCAATGCAGGAAAGCGAACGCTTGCGGGGACCGCGCTGCTGCCTCTCCTCCGCCCTTTCCCCTTAGTTTTTCAAGTTCCTTGTTCTCTCTCGCTCGTCTCTCTCTCTCTCTCCCTGTCTCTTCTCTCTCTTCCCTCTCTCCTCTCTCTCCTTTCTCTCTCTCTCTCCTCTCTCTCCTTTCTCTCTCTCCTTTCTCTCCTCTTTCCTCTCTCTCTCTCCTCTCTCTCCTTTCTCTCTCTCCTTTCTCTCCTCTTTCCTCTCTCTCTCTCCTCTCTCTCTCCCTGTCCCTCCTCTCTTCCCTCTCTCCCTGTCCCTCCTCTCTCTTCCCTCTCTCTCCCCTCTCTCCCCTCTCTCCTCTCACCTCTGTCTCATCTCTCTCTCTGTCTCTCCTCTCTCTTCCCTCTCTCCTCTCTCTCTCTCTCTCTCTCTCTCTCTCTCTCTCCTCTCTCTCCTCTCTCTCTCTCCCTCTCTCCCCCCGCCAAAAGGAGCTTCAGATTTGTGGGTTGTTTTTAATGCATTCCAGATGCCAGAAGAAATTTTGGCCCGGGCTCACCAGTTCCTCTGCAATTGGGACTCCCCCCACCTCCCCTCCGGGCCCAAAAGCCGCAGGGAGAGAAATAGGCGGGCGGGCGCCATCTGTTGGCAGCTGCCTGGAGCCGCACGAAGAGGTGGAGGACTAAGGCGGGGCGCAGGCTTCCTGTAAAGAGCCGGATCCGTGATCCTCGTGAAAGAATTAATGTCTGCCTGATGAATCATCCTCCAGGGATGGCAGGAGCTGCGGCTCACGCTTGTGATCCCAGCGCTTTGGAAGGAGGAAGCAGGAGGATCTCTTGAGCTCAAGAGTTTCAGATCAGCCTGGGCAATGTGGCGAGACCCCGTCTCTACAAAAACTAAAATAAAAATAAATTAGCCAGGTGTAGTGGCACGCCTGTGGTCCCAGGTACTTGAGAGGCCAAGATGGGAGGATCGCTTCAGCCCAGGAGGTTGAAGCTGCAGTGAGCTGTGACCACGCCACTGCACTCCAGCCTGGGCGACAGAGCAAGACCATGTTTCAAAAAAAGTCCTTGAGGCAAAAGGTGATACGCTTTAGAACTCCTCAGCCCTAGACATGAACAGTGAAGGGGGACTGAAGATTGTTGGAGCATGGTGCAGAACCCTCCTGGTCTCGTTTTGCTGCCTCATTATGTTCTATTTCAACTTTCCAAAAAATTTACTGGCATTCGAATGTCGAAAAATTGGTGACATTAGAATGTGAAATTCTTTGAAGGATGGATATTTTGCATTCAGTTTCATGTTCACCAAAATAAGCTAGCAGAATATTCTGTGCAAGTTAATTTATAAGTACATGGTTTGGTGAAATCTAATATAGAGGAGAGGGAAATGTAAAGTAAATGAAGCGAGTGGAAATAAATAGTTGTTATGGTTAGGAAAAGGCCATCATAATGCTTTTCATGGCTAGCATGCAGGCCACCGAAGTTCTATCCCAAACAGAAGGAAGCTCTTGTAGGATGGTGAGTTATGGTAGAGTTCTAGGAGGAGTGGGTGTCAGCCTGTTGGAAGGGGGAAGGGAAGGGTTGGGAAGGGTGGAGGAAGTGAATGAAGTTCCAAAGCCAGGAAGCTAGGCACAACTCAGTGAGTAGTACCAAAACCTAAGGATGGTTTCTCAGGGATGCTCAGAAAAAAGAGCCCAGTCTCTTGAGAGCAAGCATGCAGCCCTGTCTCCACATTTTCCCCTGAACATGGTCCTGTCCACCAAATCAGGCCTGAGGATCCTGAAACACCTCCAGGCCCTGGGCCCTCACCCACTAGACAGCCCAGAAACCAGGGGTCTAGGCCTCAATCATGGGAAGCTCTGGTACTGGGCTTTATATTCCTGCATTTTCAACAGGAACAAGACTTTGTGGTGTGTGAGTTTTCACTCCCTTTCTCCCTCCCTCTTCCTCTTAGAGCCACCTTTGTCTTTGCCAATTTGTCCCTGGGGTTTGGTGACACAGAGGCAGTGGCCAGAAAAGAGAGGCAAAATTGGAGTCCTGGTCATGGGGGTTTTGCTTCTGGACAAAGCTAAGATTCCCTTGGATATGAACATAAAAACAAGGAGTTGCTGGAAGAGAAGAGCTGCACTTCGGATGGGTTTATTAAGAGCTGAGAGCACGGCAGATGAGGCGGCTTTGGAAATCAGCTGCAGTAGCGTAGAGGATACTGAGAATCATTTCAATAAAGACAAATTTTTTTTATAAGGGACAGGGTCTCGTGCTGTGGCCCAGGCTGAAGTGCAGTGGGGCGATCACAGCTCACTGAAGCCACAACCTCTTGGGCTCAAGTTGCGATTACAGGCACGCATCACCATGCCCAGCTCATTTTTTAAATTTTTTTATAGAGACGAGGTCTCACTATTTTGCCCAGCTTGATCTCAAAACTCCTAACCTCAAATGATCCTCTCTCCTCAGCCTCCCAAAGTGCTGAGATTACAGGTGTGAGCCACTGTGCCCCACGGAGGATGAGGTTTATAAGGTGATTTCTGGTGCATCAAGAAGGTATTTTCCTCCCCTCCCTCTGACCTTTGGGGGCTTGAGGGACCAAAAATTGGAAGGTACTTTCCATTGATCTTCTGGAAGAAGGAGAGGGTCCA
Source organism: Rhinopithecus bieti (assembly GCF_001698545.2). NCBI lineage: Eukaryota > Metazoa > Chordata > Mammalia > Primates > Cercopithecidae > Rhinopithecus > Rhinopithecus bieti. The sequence goes on from NW_016810571.1 coordinate 3,411,862, forward strand.
ATAAAATCGCTGTTTATTTGAGTCAGCATCATGCATAGCCCAGGCCACACAGACCCCCAGTTATATTCTGATTACACATTCAATGCATGTGTGTTCTCAGCACTGCAGAGGTAGTGGTAATGAAGGCAGCCCATGGAGCTATAGTCCTAGATGTTTTATTCCTTTAGTATTTAAAGCAAACCTATCCAGCAAAACAAAGGAGTCGAAAACAACAACAAAACCCTGCATGTCAGTTTTTAGAAAAAATCTGGACTATATATCTTTCCGAGATTCATGGAAATCTTTGATCCAAGGTGCTGTTGATGAGCCTATGGGTGGGCTGGGAGTTTGCTGGTGGACCTGCAAGGCTGTGGAGCGCATGTCAGTTCTCCCACCAGTCTCAGGCAGTGACGCCTAGTGGTTTAGAGCACAGCTTCTAGATCGAGACATTCCTGGGTTCAAATCCCAGCACTGTTGCTTCCTTCTTGTATAACTCAAGAAAGTCTTGGCTTTTGCAGATGCCGCCACCACTGGGAGCCCCATACTGTCAGCCGTGGTCAACCCCACCATGTTCTTCAGCATCGTCGTCAACGGCGAGCCCTTGGGCTGCGTCTCCTTTGAGCTGTTTGCAGACAAGTTTCCAAAGACAGCAGAAAACTTTCATGCTCTGAGCACTGGAGAGAAAGGATTTGGTTATAAAGGTTCCTGCTTTCATAGAATTATTACAGAGTTTATGTGTCAGGGCGGTGACTTCACACGTCATAATGGCACTGGTGCCAAGTCCATCTACGGGGAGAAATTTGATGATGAGGACTTCATCCTAAAGCATACAGGTCCTGGCATCCTGTCCATGGCAAATGTGGAACCCGATACAAACGGTTCCCAGTTTTTCATCTGCACTGCCAAGACAGAGTGGTTGAATGGGAAGTGAGTGGTCTCTGGCAAGGTGAGAGAAGGCATGAATATTGTGGAGGCCATGGGGCGCTTTGGGTCCAGGAATGGCAAGACCAGCAAGAAGAGTTGTCAGAGACCAGTTGTCCAGCTGACTGTGGACAACTCTAGTAAGTTTCACTTGTGTTTTATCTTAACCACCAGACCATTCCTTCTGTAGCTCAGGGGAGCACCCTTCACCCCATTTGCTCGCACTATCCTGTCATCTTTGTGTTCTCGCTGAAGTTCCCTTTGGGTTCCATGTTTCCTTGTTCCCTTCCATGCCTAGCTGGATTGCAGAGTTAAGTTTATTATTATGAAATAAATATTAAATAACAAAAAAAGAAAGCCTTTATCTTCTTATGCCTCCCTCTTCTTATCTGTACAGTGGGGATAAAAATAGTACCACTCCTTTCGAGTTCATGTAAGGAGTAAATGAATGAGTAGGGGAAAGTGTTAGCGCAGTGACTGCCTTATTGTAATGTTTATTAAGTGCTAGTTACTAGCCAGGCAAAGGGAACCATCTCTTGACGTAGGCAGGCTCAGGACCTTTGTAAACACTTGTGGTCTGATCATTCAGTCAGATCAACCCAGTGGCCAAGCTGCACACGTATCTCATGGACTGACGGCATCCCTAGGAGGTACTCTTCTGCTGGGTTAAAGGCATCTCTCAGTTGGTGAGGAGTGGCTCCAATGACTTCCACCTGACCCTGGGGTACTCTGATTCTCTTGCCCACTTCCCTGTAACAGGCACCCCACTTGCCCCTCATTGCAGATGAGAAAGGAAAGAAAAACAGAGCTGGGCTGCTGTGGTCTTTGTCGTGTCCTCAAAGCCCTCTGGAAGGAATAGAGAGACATCACAGGCTGAGGCTCTCCACCCAGACCCCATGTAATTGCCCGGCCAAAATGGGCCAAGGTAGGCAGCATCCCGCTCAGGTCCTGCAGGTACTCACACACCCTGCCCCAACCTGGCCAGGAGTGCCCCTCCTGTTTCTCAGGGAACTGGGGAGTCCCAACTTCCAGTCGTTCTTCCGTTGGGACTCACATGCCCTTGCTACCCTCCCTGTGGCTTCGCTGGTGCTTCTCACCATACCCAAAGCTCCACCACCTTACTGAGTCATGCATTTACATTGTGCGGTGCTGCTCTGGGGCCAGGAAAATGACCCACTAATAGAGCTTACAAACAAGCACTGGCCAAGGTATGGTTGTCATGTTTAAAAACACTGCTGGGTATTTCTGGATTTACTTCTTGGTCTTGTCTCTTATCGCTATTTCCTTCCCTGTGTTCCTCGTGCCTCTAACATGAAGGGTAATTTCACTGCAGCCCCAGCCTCTCCAGTGTCTAGACAGCACCCTGGTAAACTGGGGGCACTTGCCAGGCGGAGAGACCCTGATGAGTCCCTGCACTGGGGACAGAAAATGTTCTGACTTCAATTGTTATTTATCTCATTTTTTAACTTCTATTTGGGGGTATGTTTTAGATTTACATAATGGCACAGTAATAGCTGTTTACATTAATAAATAAATATGCAGTTACTGAGGATGCATGAGCAAATGTGGAAGGGCACAATTTTAAAGATTTGGCAGCCAGTGTCCTGGCCCACAGCACCCGTCTGTCATTCTCTGATCTGGCTTCAGGGAGGTTTCCTTGCTATATCAGCTCCCAGGGTTGTTCTCCAACCAGAGTAATAAGCACAACCTCTAACAGAGGGAAGCACCTGGCACCAACCAACCAATTAGAGGAACCTGGAGGCTCTGGGCTCAGCCCACATAAACCCCTTAGTTGCTGGACCAAGGGGAGATGGCAGGGGGACAGCCCAGGTGACAGGATGCACTTGGGAGGCCTGGAGCAGCTGCTGGTTACAACTAGTCAGGAAATACTTTAGAAAGTTGACAGCCAGGAGTGCTGAATATCAGCGCTGACCGCACCTTCCTTCCAAGTGGTGATTCCTACCACCTGCACCTTTGCGAGTTTCTTGGTGTTTGCTTATACAGATTCCTGAGAGTAAAATGCCCTTCCACCCTTCCTCTGCCTATTAGAATTCCACTCATCTGACTGGGCACAGTTCACACCTGTAGTCCCAGCACTTTGGGAGGCCAAGGTGAGAGGATCGCTTAAGCCCAGGAGCCATGATTGTGCCACTGCACTCCAGCCTGAGCGACAGAGCAAGGGAAAAAAACCAGAAAAATCCACTCCTCCTTCAAGCTCTAGTTCAGATCGTCCCCTATCAGGGAGAACCCGCTGATGCTCCAGGTTAGAAGGAAGTGCTCCTTCCCTGGCTCACAGGCATGCTCTCACTTAGCTCTTACTGTGTTCTTGCCTCACCCTGAAGGCAGCCTGTAAGTTCCTTGAAGGGAGAAACTATTATATTTCAACAAACCTAAGATGCCATGGTTGTAAAATGCATCATTGTTTTATGTACCTCTAAGAAAGAAAAGAACTTGCCAATGGGCTATGAGTGGTAAGACATACCCTGATTTCGGAGACATTGACATGTTTTTAAAAACAGCAAAAGTGCTACTTAGAATGAATGACATGTGGTGGCCAGCTGGCCTGTGTCTCTGCATCGCCCATGTCTAGAATTGCGTTTGATTTGCAGCAAGCATTCAGGAAATGTTTCTGTTTGCTTTTTTCGGGGTTCTAGTGAGGAGTTCCAGAGGAGGAAGTAGAGAGGAGAGCTGGGCTGGAGGAAGATGATGGTGAGGCCTGAGGGACTAAGACTTGAGCTAACAAACAAATCAACAAGAAAAAAGCAAACAACCACATAAAAAGTGGGCAAAGGACACAAACAGACACTTATCAAGACAAGACGTACAAGCAGCCAATAAACGTGAGAAAATGCTCAGTATCACTAATTATCAAAGAGATGTAAGTCAAAACCAATGAGATACCATCTCACACTAGTCAGAATGGCTACTATTAAGTAAAAAAATACCAGATGTTGGCCAGTCTATGGAGAAAAGGGAATGCTTATACACGACTGGTGAGAACAGCTGGCTAAGAGCCCAGTCACCTTAGTCATAGTTTCAACTCTGCAATGGCCTGTATGTCACCAAAAAGCCACTAATTCCTCTAAGATTCCCCATATTAAATGAGACAATAGGATAAGAATAACTACCATTTGCCAAGTTCTAGCAACATGTCAATGCTTTTATACATATCCATGTATTTTCTTAAAAAAACAGAAAAGCAGTATCACTGGCCCTTTTTATTTTTAAAAAGATAATGGGGCCAGGTGCAGTGGCTTATGCCTGTAATCCCAGCACTTTGGGAGGCCAAGGCGGGCAGATCACGAGGTCAAGAGTTCAAGACCAGCCTGGCCAACATGGTGAAACTCCATCTCTACTAAAAATACAAAAATTAGGCCAGGCACGGTGACTCACGCCTGTAATCCCAGCACTTTAGGAGGCCGAGGCGGGCAGATCACGAGGTCAGGAGATCGAGACCATCCTGGCTAACATGGTGAAATCCTGTCTCTACTAAAAAATACAAAAAATTAGCCGGGCGTGGTGGCAGGTGCCTGTAGTCCCAGCTACTAGGGAGGCTGAGGCAGGAGAATGGCATGAACCTGGGAGGCGGAGCTTGCAGTGAGCTGAGATCACGCCATTGCACTCCAGCCTGGGTGAAAGAACGAGACTACTCCGTCTCAAGAACAATTAATAATAATAAAAAAACAAAATTAACTGGTCGTGGTGGCAGGCGCCTGTAATCCCAGCTACTTGGAAGGGCAGAGGCAGGAGAATCTTTTGAACCTGGGAGGCAGAGGTTGCAGTGAGCTGAGATCGTGCCATTGCACTCCAGCCTGGGTGAAAGAATGAGACTCCGTCTCAAAGAAAAAAATAATAATAAAAATACAAAAATTAACTGGATGTGGTGGCAGGCACCTGTAATCCCAGCTACTTGGAAGGCGGAGGCAGGAGAATCGTTTGAACCTGGGAGGCAGAGGTTGCAGTGAGCTGAGATCATGCCATTGCACTCCAGCCTGGGTGACAGGGCAAGACTCCATCTCAAAAAAAAAAAAAGAAAGATAATGGAAGAGGTAGCCACCCACAGGTCATGGGATCTTGGACAAGCCCCTTCCTGCATTTCATAGCTAAGGAAACAGGATCATAAATGTTAATCACAGGTACCCACAGTAGAGAGGTTTTATGAAAATAAAATACAAGACCAAATTCAAAGAGCTTTAAAAACCACAGAGCCAGACAAATGTGAGAGGTTATTATGAGCAAACAATGACATTACAGAAGTGAAAGTGCTCAGTGCCATCAAGAACAAGGGCTCTATTTCACTCCCATGTGTCACCATAATAAAGACAGAGTCCCTGATCTCAAAGGCATCAATTTTGCCCCGCTGGAAGCCTTCGGAAAATGTTAAAATTGTAATTCATTAATAGAGCAGCATCCTAAAAGTTCCTGCCATTTCCAGGAATCCAAACAACTGGTTTTAGGTCCTAAAGAATTGGAATCATTAAGAAATTTAAAGTACTAATAGAGTTTTTGGTAGTCCTACAAGTTTAGGTTTCTGCATGGTTAAAAAACTGAAAGACAGATAATTTTTTAATTGGTTCCCTTTTCCCAGTTCTTTTTGTTCTAATCCAAGAATTGTTCCAGTCCATATGCTTCCTTCAATCAAAATGTCCCCAAGTTTATGGAATGGGCTTCCCTTGTCCCCACTTAACAGCTCAAGAGTATCACTGTTATATTCTTTTTTTCCTTTCAATTTTGTTTTGTGACTCTGGAAAAATACTGGATACTTTCAATATCTAATATGATATGATCTCATGATAGTTTCATATTATTTTCAATATCTAATATGTAAAATTAAGTAATCTGATATTTTTAATGTTTACTAGCAGACAAATTAATTACAGAAGTGCCAGGAAGACTCAAGGAATTGGAAATTAGGGTTTAATTAGTGGTTGCTTACAACAGCTCTTCTCAAAAATCACCTGGACAACTTGCTGAAACACAGGCTGCTGGGTCTCATCTCCCCAGTTGCTGAGTCAGTACATCCAGGTGGGACAGCATGATTTGCACTTTTAACAACTTCTAATAACTCCCAGGGTATGGTGAAGGCTGCTTGTCCTGGGACCACACTTGAGAACCACTTATTTACATGGTTATTGGAAGAGCCAAGAAAGACAAACCACAGAAGCCTTCTCTTCTGTCTTTCTTGGGATGTGGGTTGCTCTGATGTTGAAGTGGATGGGGTTAGGAAGTGACTGGGAGAGACACTGTAAGCCAGGATGACAGGTTTCATTTTTAAAATCTTTGCCAGAGTTTCCTTCTTTAATCCAAGCTTTATCTCATGAGCAAGAAACCTGGCAAGACCAGGTTCTAACTCTCTCTATACCACCCTGGGATTCCAAAAGGACCTTCCATAAGAAGAAACAAAGGGGGCCTGGCGCGGTGACTCAGGCCTGTAATCCCGGCACTTTGGGAGGCCGAGGTGGGCGGATCACGAGGTCAGGAGACCGAGGCTAACACAGTGAAACCCCGTCTCTACTAAAAATACAAAAAAATTATCCAGGCGTGGTGGCAGGCACCTGTAGTCCCAGCTACTCGGGAGGCTGAGGCAGGAGAATGGCGTGAACCCAGGAGGCGGAGCTTGCAGTGAGCCGAGATCACTCCGCTGCACTCCAGCCTGGGCGACAGAGCCAGACCCCGTCTCAAAAAAAAAAAAAGAAGAAGAAGAAGAAACAAAGGGGACAAGGCTACTGGGGGAAGTCACCAGTACCGGTAACTATGACAACACCCAAACAGTTCCTGCAACGTTCAAAGGTTCCTAAGAAAGGAGAGTCTGTTGTCCTATCTGGTGGCATCCAGTCCCCAAGAGGAAAGCAATCTCTGTTGCTACAATCCGCAAACTACTAGAAGCCATGCTCTCTGCTTTGCCTATTGCTGGCTGCACGAACATCATATATATACATATTATACTTATATGTACATACATATATATACATATGTGTATATATATATGTAAATTTTCAATAGCCCATAGAAGATCATTGATATATCTTTATTACAGATATATAGTTCAGATCAGGAAATATTAAGTTACCAACTCCTAAAGCAACCATTTTATTTCAAGCAAGCCAATCCTACTACCATGACCCAACTTAATTGGGCCAAAGAAAGATGCCTGATTAAGGACTATGTCAAATCAAAAGGGAGATGACCCACCCACCCCCATGGAGTCCCCCGCTGCTTGGGAAGGCTGAGGACATGGCACAGATGGGCTATGTAGGATGTTAGGCAAATCCCCTCTCCTCCCTGGGCTTTAATTTCTTCTTCTAGAAAGCTAGATTTCATTCTCTCAGAAGCACTTTTGGTTCCGACGGCCATAAACACAGTAACTTTCTGTTCTTTTGCATGCCACTACTGGGCCCCTTCTCTTTGTGCTATGCAAGGAACTTGCCCCATCATCAGATTTGAGTGGGGGAGTTTGGGGGCTCCAGAAGGCCAGGAACAGTCCTTAAGAAGCCAAGGCAGACTTCAGAATATACAGTCAGACTCAAATGGCAAGGAGCTTAGACAATGTCACATTGTGGAGTTTAAAACATGCATTTTAACAGCCTGGGCTTACTGAGTCAGCGATCTCGAACATTCTCAAGAGACTAAAAATACCCTGAAAGTGGACTGAATTTTAAACTAGGCTTTAAAAAACTTTCTATGTGAAAACAATTGAGTATTTCTTCTTTAAAACAGTTATCCATTTTCTTTACTTCGATTTTCACAACTGGAATTGGTAAGTATAGAGGAAGCTCCAGCCTGAGATGGGGAATTGAACGTCATGGTTCAAGGGCTGTCCAGTCCTAGCGTCGATAGCAAGGGATGAAGATTTATAACTTTAAATCTCTCAAGCAATTTACATTTTCAAAGCGAAGAGGTAAAATGCTTTCTCTTTTCTTTCTGATAGTTTCAGGATTCTCTTTCATAGCATCAAATAGCAGGACAAAGGGTTCTTTTCAACCAGGAGGTTAGTATCTGCCAAATGCTTAGCTCTTAGCATTGCCTGGCTTTCCCCAGCAAGACATGAACAGCAGATCCGTAAACAGTCTGAAACATCCAGTAAAATGGATATCTGAGTCCCTAACTATCACCACCCCACTGGCTTCATGCAACCTTTCCCTAATTCACACTAAAGTAATACAGAAACATAAAAAAAGGCAGTGAAGGAAAGCTACTGTCTGAATCTCAGCATAGAGCAGAAGAAGCTGGATATAGAAAGTGCTTTCCATGGTTTTCTCAAGCGTGCTCTGAATGCAGGAGCGGACAGTGAGGGAGGCCCAGAGACCCAGGGCCTGTCACTAACCAGAAAACCACAGCATTGAGAAGCATTCTCCGCACGTTCCAAGAGAACGTTCTTACCACTGTTTGTGGGGTGCAGCCATTTACTCTGGGCTACTTGCTTAGGAGAGGATGCTGGACTCTCAAGGTGAATATGGCCCATCAATCCGGCAACAAACACCCTTTTTAAAGCTAAAAATCTTTTTTCAGGTTGGAGCAGCCTTTTCAACTGTCCTGCCTCAGCTGGGACATAACAAAATACCACAGCCTGGGTGGCTTAAACAAGTCAAACGACAATTAAGTAGGGTCACTTCAAAAGAATAGGAAATGTTTATAAACAGACACTCAATCTTTAACAATAAATAGTAGGATTTCTGTTGCAACATTAAACATGTTACCTCTTTTCAACTTAGTACAGCATGTTAAAATGTTTGTAAGACCTATATAGCTGTCTGATTTCTTTACATGGTTAAAGAAGTGCGTGCATGCTTTGGCATTTTGTTATGACTTTTAAGAATGACAAAACGGCTAAACTGTATGTGATAGAAAACAAACAGCATGAAAGAAAGGAATAAATGAAAATAAGGATCACAATATTCCAAAGGTCAGGGAAATAGGCAAGCTGACATCAGTGTGGCGGAGTATAATGTAGGCAATTTATGGCAAAACTGGCAAAACGGAGAGAGTGCTACAATGTAAACGATTGAGGTCAAAGATTAAACACATAAAATAATACAAAATCTTGCCAGGTCAAAAAGGGTTCACTACTCAACACTTGAGACCTCTCCTGTTACAAGGGCTACTTACAGGAAATACACATGAAACAAAAAGCCACAGAGGACAACACAAGTGCGAAACTGAGCAATGGGATCCAACCTGAGCCCCTTCTCTGGTGGGTGAGACAACAGGGACTTACATGGCTGCGGCGGACACCAGGAGCGTGCCACCCAGGTCCCCGTGGATCCCTTTTACAGGTTAGGGGCATCTTTCCCCAGCTTCAGTGTGCTTTAGGTTTCCAACAACCCAGAAATGCAACTCCTTTTTCAAGGATTGTCTTTGAGATTGTACTAGAAACACAGCTGCCAGAATACATAAGCTAGAAGTGGCTAGAAGTGCCCATACCCACAGTGGGCATGGCCCTGAGTCGATGACTGACAGATGTGAGAGCAAAAAAGCCCTGCTCCCTGAGTCCCAGGGACAAAGGAAAAATGTGCAAAGATATAACGTACACTCCAGAGTCACCCTGTGCAATCCGGAACTTAGCCTGGAACTCCCTGGAACTTAACCTAAAATTATACCCCCTCCTACCTGATGTTCCTTCAACTCAACTTTACTCCCCTGGAACCAGAAATAAATCATTTGTGTAGGAATCCTCATGTAAGCGTCTGGTCCTGAAGACCTGACCTGAGACAAGCACCCATGTGAACCAGGCACCGGGCCAGGCACTGTTGGGGAATTAACCCCTCAGAGGGAAATCCTGCCTCCACTCAAGAAACATACACACCTAGTTGGGAGCCTGAGACATGAGCAATGAAAATTGAACTACATGAGATACGATTTTCATGCTGAAAAAGTACTTTGGATTCAGAGGAGAGTGTGAATACGGGTATCATTATAAATTGTTTTTATTAGTGGAGAATCAGAACCTAGGATGGCCAGGTAATAGAGGACAAATCTCTGAATGCCACACTCAAGGAATGGAGACCCTAATGATCCTAAACCCCAGCTTTTACCATTCTCCTCCCTTGCCCCAGGGTCTCCAAATGTCTTCTGGGTGGCCTGCAGACCTGAGCAAGATGAGTGAATGACAGGCACAGTGATAGAGTTTAGATCTGTGTCCCTGCCTGTCTCACGTTGAAATGTAATCCCTAAAGATGGAGGTGGGGCCTGGTGTCAGGTGACTGGATCATGAGGGTGGCTTCTCATGAATGGTTTAGCACCATCCCCTAGTGCTGTTCTCCTGATAGAGTTATCACAAGATCTGGTTGTTTTAAAAGTGTGTGGCACTTCCACCCCCTCTCTTGGTCCTTCTCCTGCCAAGTAAGATGCCTTCTCCCCTTTTGCCTTCTGTCATAAGTTAAAGCTCCCTGAGGCCTCCCCAGAAGCAGATGTTCCCATGCTTCCTGTACAGCCTGCAGAACCATGAGTCAAGTAAATCTCTTTTCTTTGTAAATTACCCAGTCTCAGATATTTCTTCAGAGCAATGAGAGAACAGACTAATACACACAGCAAGGCCAAAGGCCACCTGCCACAGTGTCCAGACAGGAGACAACAGCAAGAATGGAGAAGAAATACAGGTGTTGGTTGTGAAGGAAATCTAGGGGACTTGGTAACAGATGTGACAGGGAGAAGGAAGAGATGGTTAGTACATTAGTCAGCCCAGGCTGTCATAACAATGTTCCCTAGACCGGGTGGATTAAACAACAGAAATGTGTTACTCAGCGTTCTGGAGACTGGAAGCCCAAGATCAAGGTGTCAGCAGGGCTTGTTTCCTCTAAGGCCTTTCTCTCCTTGGCTTGTGGATGGCATCTTCTCCCTTTGTCTTCACATGGTCCTTCCTCTGTGTGTATCTGTGTCCTAATATCCTCTTCTTATGGAACACCAGGCAGACTGAATTAAGGCCTACCCATATGAACTCATTTTATCTTAATCACCTCTTTAAAGATCCTGTCTCGAAATAGTCACCTTGAAAAGTAATATGGGGTTAGGACTTCAACATATGAAATTGGGGGTGGGGGTGGACAATTCATCCCTTAAGAGTTAGCAATATTATGGTGGGTTTGATTCCAGAAAGACTCTATTTGAGGGGATGGCCACACATCCCAAGTATGAATGTCCGGCAGGTGTATCACAGACCTGGGCATAAACTTCAGGAGAGAGGCCTTGGCTACAGGAGACTAGAAGATCCTGCTTGCTTGCCCTACTTCAGGGGGGTATCCCACGGTGTGTGCTGTCTGGGAAAACACAGGCATAGCAACTCATCCCAGGTTTGCAAGCTCAGAAACTCAATTGTATCTATTCAAGTGCTGAACAAGCCCCCCATCAGTCAGTTCCCTTGCCAAGCAAACCCCAAAGAGGCTGCTTTATAAATGAGAGTCTCTATTTAATAATTTACTCACAGAGATTCCTGGCAGGATAATGCACACCAGTCATTTCCATAGGTCACACCTTTCCATGGACTACTTTGCTGTCTACCCTTTCCACCTCCCTGTCATTCCCCAACTGGTAGTAAACTTTCTGGGGCCTGGGACTGTGTCCCACTCAATCTCATAGCTCTTTTTATTCAGTCCTAAATGTACCTAACTAATACGTGTATCCTCCCCAGCATCTAACACAGTTTCTTTCAGGGAGCAGGGGTCAATAAATCAGCATCAATAGTTATGCAGAGAAATGGGTAATGATCTCTAACAGGTTCACAGTAGTTAAGAGCACAGACTTCCATGATCTGCATCTTGTCTTTACCAAGTATTAGGTGTGTGACCCTCCCTGAGTAGAATTAGCTACTCCATGCCTCAGTTTCCTCATCTTATCCAATAAGGGTGATAATTACTTTTATCATCCACCTCATCAAGTTGTTGTGAGCATTAAATGAGTTAATACATGTAGAAGGCTTAGAGTAGCACTCAGTGCACAGTCAACCTATATGAGTACTGGGAATTTTTTATATCCATCATGTGCTTGACACATTACCTAGGTTGTCTCATTAAACCTCCAAACAATGGTTTGAGGTGGATGTTGCCATCCCACCCTAAAGAGGAGGAAGCCACATCCGATGAAGGTAAGTAACATCCAGATGACTACACAGCTGGCAGGCAGCAGAGACAGAAGGTGAGCTCAGAAGGGCTGAGTCCCATGCCCATTCTCTTCCCACTGCACCATAAGAGAATTCTCGCTCAAGAATGTTACCAGCCTCAGCTGGACACGGTGGTTCACACCTGTAATCCCAGTGCTTTGGAAGGCCAAGGCGGGTGGATCACGAGGTCAGGAGATTGAGACAATCCTGGCTAACACTGTGAAACCCTCTCTCTACTAAAAGTATTTTTAAAAATTAGCTGGGTGTGGTGGCACGTGCCTGTAGTCCCAGCTACTCAGGAGGCTGAAGCAGGAGAATCACTTGAACCCAGGAGGCAGAGGTTGCAGTGAGCCAAGATCGCACCACTGCACTCCAGCCTGGGTGACAGAGCAATACTCCGTCTCAAAAAAAAAAAAAAAAGAAGAAGAATGTTCCCAGCCTGTCACAGAGAACCCCGTGGGCACTAAGAGTCAGGAGGTGAAGCCAATAGAGCATCAAGATCTACCCAAATATAAGGGGGTTCAGAGATGTGATCATGTCCCAAATCCTACTCTATATGGTTGCAATGCTACATACTGTGTCAACAGCATATCCAAGCTAAAAAGCTTTTCATGTGCATCATCCTGCAGGCATCCCTAGCATTCAGGGGCCCAAAATGTCCCCCTTGGCACTCAGCTGAACCATCAGCATGCCAGCAATACCCATGTAACTCCTACATCTGGAAAGCAGATGACAGTTGGGCTCTCAGCAGCTGGTCAACAAAGTAGACTGTGACTAGGACAGGTTGTCACTGTGCCTTAGAGAATCCCAAGCATTCCCATTCCTTTAGCTCTGGGATGACAAACAGACAGTGTCCGTGCTAACTCTAATTAATTAAAAGTGACTGTCTAGAATCTGTGTTTTCCAAAGAATTCCATGGCTAAGACTGGGCTCAGTAGAGAAGAGCTCCACGATTGACTAGTGATGTCTGCCCAGGATACAAGAGGGAGAGGAGAACACTAGATGAAGGTTTTCCAACCCTTCCTCAGGCCAAATCACCTTGTGATATGGTTTGGCTCTGTGACCTCATTCAACTCTCATCTTAAATTGTAATCCCTACATGTTGAGGAAGGGACCTGGTGAGGGCGATTGGATCTTGGGTGTGGTTTCCCCCATACTGTTCTGGTGATAGTGAGTGAGTTCTCACAAGATCTGATGGTTTAAAGGTGTGTAGCAGTTCCCCACTCTCTCTCACTCTTCTGCCACCATATAAAACGTGCCTTGCTTTCCCTTCACCTACCACCATGACTGTAAGTTTCCTGAGGCCTCCCCAGCCATGTAGAACTGTCCATTAAACCTCTTCTCTTTATAAATTACCCAGTTTCAGGTGGTTCTTTACAGCAGTGTGAAAACAGACTAATATACCTTTAATTCACTTAGGTATTGAAGAAGCACCTGGTATCCATATACTACCATACTAGAACATGAAAACATGTATATGACATGATCCCTGCCTTCAAGAAAAGACACACAGAGGTAAGAAACCAAACAAAAATATAAATACAAGCCAAGCACGGTGGCTGCTGCCTGTAATCCCAGCACTTTGGAAGGGTGAGGCAGGAGGATCACTTGAGCCCAGGAGTTCAAGGCTGCAGTGACCCATGATCGTGACACTGTTTTCCAGCCTGGGTGACAGAGTAAGACCCCATCTCAAATATATATACACACACACACACACACACACACACACACACAAATTATGTGTTAAGCATGGGGAAAATTCTCTTTTAAAACCCTGTCTACTCAGTTTTATAAAGGTTGGGGTCTTCAAGGACTCATTTTTCTCAACATGCCTTAAAAGTACTGTCAGTTGGTGGCGGGGCGTGGTGGCTCACACTTGTAATCCCAGCACTTTGGGAGACCGAGGTGGGTGGATCACAAGGTCAGAACATCAAGACCATCCTGGCTAACATGGTGAAACCCCGTCTCTACTAAAAAATACAAAAAATTAGCTGGGCATAGTGGCGGGCACCTGTAGTCCCAGCTACTCAGGAGGCTGAGGCAGGAGAATGGCATGAATCTGGGAGGTGGAACTTGCAGTGAGCTGAGGTCATGCCACTGCACTCCAGCGCAAGACTCCGTCTCAAACAAACGAAAAAAGTACTGTCAGTTGGTGACAGCTGCCTTTTATGGAGGCCAAGCTATGCAAACCAAACTATGAAAAACTTTAAGAGTAAAAGGGACCCTGGATGCCATTTAGCTTGGTCACTTGCCACTATGGAAGCTCCTTCAGCAACAACCCAGCATGCTTGCTCAGTGCCTTCATCTACCAGCTGAGGAAGGCTGCCCACTCCAGCCTGATCCACCGTGATTGCTGGGAAGTGTTTCCTTGGACTTCACCAAAATCTTCTTCCTCTCATTTCCATCCAGCTGTCCTAAACTCTGTCTTTCAGGGCCATACAGAACACAAACAACTCCTGCTCAACGTGACAGTTTTTCTAATCTCTATAGATGGTTTTCATATTGCCCCTCAGTCTTCTCTACTGCCAGTTAAACAGCCCAAGACTTCTAAGTATTTTCCAGATGACATGGTTTCAGATCACCTAACCTCCCTTGGGCTCCCTTTCTTGGGTCATCTTTGATCTTCTCAACACAGAGAGGATTCCAGGCTCTGTTTAGATTCCTCCTCCCTTTTCCTCTTGTCAGAATTTGCCTCCAGGTAGAAAGCCAAGGCACTTATAGAGTTCATTTCACTTATGTCCATTTTCCCAGGGATCACAATCATATACTTCCTGAAATAAGTTATTTTATGTATCTTGTCCACTTTCTAGTTACTTACAGTGGGAGGATAAGTCTGGTTCTTGTTATCACATTATGGCTGAAACTGGACATCCACACATATTCAAACAAAGCTTTTAATATTTTACCATTAAATGTGATATTATAAACATTACCCTTAATATTGGGGGCAAGCAGGGGTGCTTGATACCACCATGTCTTTACAAAATTATACTGGAGTACCTAGGGAAAGCAGTAAGGCATAAAAAAAATACAAAGATTGGAAATGAAGGAAAAGAATGTATCATCATTTGCAGTTTCATGTTTGTCTAGATAAAAATCCCAAAATATCTACACAAAAATCCTAAAGTATATACATTTAAAATGAACCTTTAAAAAACATGATTGCATAAAATACTGCTAATGAAAGCAGCAAAAAATGTGAAGTACCCAAAAATAAAGCTAGCCACAAATGGAAAAGACCTCTATAGAGAAAATTATAAAAACTTTACTTGAAGAAATCAAGGACTTAAGAGACATACAATGTTCATGGATCAGAAGATTCAGTATTACAAAGATGAGAATTCCCCCCACTTGATATATGGTTTCAATGGAGTTATGATCAAAATTCCAGCAGAGCTTTTTTGGTACTTAACAAGTTGATTATAAAATTAGTATAATCTATACTAATTAAGTTCATGGGTATTGGTGTAGGGATATTCAAATAGAGCAATATAACTGAAAAGAGAGGCATAAAAGAGAGCCACATATGTAGAGAAACTTAGTTTATGATAGAGTTGGTATTGGAGATCAATGTGAACAGGACAGATATTTCAATAATTGGTTAGCCATATGGGAAATAAAAAGGAATGTGATTATGTGTTAGTCAGCCATGTTGCTGCAATTATGCTGTGTAACAACTTCCCAAATCTCAGTAACATAGATTTGTCACACAGAGGTCTATAAGTCAGTTGTGGCATACTGCAGGTCAGATCAGGTCTACTCCACATGTCTCTCATTCTCTGACCCAAGCTGAAGGAATGTGGCTACCTGGGGCATGCACTTCTCATGTTGCAGGTAAGGAATATACGAGAGTAAATCAAACCACACATTTAAGGTTTCCTATTGTGTGGGACATACATTATATCTGCTCACATTCTAATCACCAAAACAAGTCACGTGGTTAAGCTCAAAGACAGTGGGGAAGTGGAGTATATTCTGCCCAAAATGAATCATGGCACAGGCAGGAAGGAAAGAAAGAATTGTGAGCAAATAATACAAATTACTACAGATGCTAACTCACACCATACCAAAAAAATCAATTTAAGGAGGTTTAAAGACATAACTTATGAAACATTTAAGAGAATATAGGAGAATATCCTTATGTCCTTAGGGTAAGAAAGAGATTCACAAATATGAAACATAAAACAGAAGCTATAAAAGATTGGTAATTTTAATTAAGAGCTGCTATTCATGAGAAAATCAAAGTGAGATAAGACATTCACAATATATATCAGCGGCAAAGAATTCGCATTCAGGAAACACAAAGTACCCCTATAAATAAACAAGGAAAAAATAGACCTATTCACACTAGGAACTTGGTATTTGACAGAATGGCATCAGAAATCAGTGAGGAAAATCTGGATTATTCAATACAGGGTGCTGATACAATTGGCTGGCTACATGGGGAAAGATAAAATGAGATCCCTACTTCACTCTATATGCCAAGATCAATTCTAAATAATTTTAAAAGCTAAATATGAAAAGCAGCATTTTATAACTTTGAAAGAAAATGTAGAGTATCATTTTACATTGATAAGGAAAGAGTGTTTTAAATGAATATTGAAAAGACAAGTAAGTCATAAAAGTTGGTACGTTTGGCTACATTTTTTAAAAACATGCAAGTTTTTAAAACATGTAAGTCCAAAGACTCCTGGCCAAGCATGGTGGCTCATGCCTGTAATCCCAGCACTTTGGGAGGCCAAGGCGGGTGGATCACCTGAGGTCAGGAGTTCCAAACCAGCCTGACCAACATGGTGAAACCCCTCTCTACAAAATACAAAATTAGCCGGGCATGGTGGTGCACGCCCGTGTGCCACCAGAGCAAGATTCCCTCTAAAAAGAACAACCCGAACTAACACAAAACTCCCTAAACAATGTTAAAAGTGAAGTTATAGAGCAGAAATTTTTTGTTGTTGTTTGTTTTTTGTTTGTTTGTTTGTTTGTTTTTGGAGATGTAGTCCTGCTCTGTCTCCTAGGCTGGAGTGCAGTCAGTGGCGCGATCTCGGCTCACTGCAAGCTCCACCTCCCAGGTTCCCACCATTCTCCTGCCTCAGCCTCCCGAGTAGCTGGGACTACAGGCGCCCACCACCACACCCGGCTAATTTTGTTTTTTGTATTTTTAGTAGAGATGGGGTTTCACCATGGTAGCCAGGATGGTCTCAATCTCCTGACCTCATGATTTACCTGCCTCGGCCTCCCAAAGTGCTGGGATTACAGGCGTGAGCCACCACGCCCGGCCGCCAGAATATATTTTTAACACGCCAAGAAGACAAAGGATAAATATCCAGACTATTTTGAAGATGTCCTATACGCAGTACAAAACGCTGCTGAAGAGAGCTTGGTGCATTTGAAGAACAACAAAGTGTTTCTTGTGGTTGTAGCACAGAGTGGGGTGTGTGCATGTGTGTGTGTGTGTGTGTTACTCTCACACCTTTACGCAATAAATTCCTTTGACTTAGAATGCCCTTTCACCATTTTGTTCCTGGAGTCAGAAAAAACCTCATGAAAATTAGCATGACTTTCCTTTATGCTTCTCCAGTTTGCTTTATATTCTCTATCAGACAAATTTGAAAATATTATAATTCACTGACAGTACCATTTTGCCTCCCACTACTCCCTACTCCCAATATGGGTTTTTCCTGTTTGTTTAAACAGTCTTTGAGCATCTGTCACATATCCAGCTCTGTCCTAGGTACTTTAGAATAAAGATGAATGCTTGGTTGCTGCCAGGCTATGTTGTAAATTCTAAGGAAGGGGGTTAAGGACAGGATTCTGTGAGGCAGTATGATGTGATCCCAGAGAGAGGAGAAAAGAAAAGCACATGTTCTAGATGTGTTTAAATTCTCATCAAATAGGAGGTGGTGATGCCATTCTCTTTGATGAGGAAGGAGATATGAAATCAGACACCCAAAGAGGCTTTCCGGAGGACATTCTAACTTTTGATAGATGTTTCCACCATCTGGGTGGCGTCCTCTTCTCCATCCCTCTGTTTTCTCAGAAGCAGCTACTGGGGTCCCAGAAGGATGCACACAGTGGCTATAGATGCTCACAGATCCACAGTGAAACACTCTTATCTAACCCTGGAAGGTTTTGCTGCTTGAAAACCTTTACACCTTCATCCTAAGATACAAAGTTGCAAATAGCACCAAGAGCTGGAAACAGATGCCAGCTGAAACCTAAGAACAGACACAGTGTATGAGCAGTGTCCTACCAGGACCACCACTCGGCTCTTGGCAGCGGCAGCCCTCCTCATGGCTGCTGGCAATGACCATTGCTTCGTCTTCTGAAAAGGAAAACTACCCAGTTGGCCAAGCCAGATCTCCAGGAAGGAGGTGTATCTGTCTCCTGCTTTGAGATCAGTCCTTCAAAGTAATATGTGAGTTGAACACACTGAAAATCTGTACCTAGCCCAGGTCAGTAGCTGAAAACAGCATGTATACAGTGACTTTCACCTATACTGTTAAAAGGTGGGTACATGCCCAATAAATGTTTATTGAGTGCCATTAGGTGCCTGGCACTGGGCCATGCACTGACAATGTGAAGACAAATGAGAAAGATAGGCTTCCTGCCGTCGTAGCGTTTACAGACAACTGGAGGCATGTGATGGTAAATTTTTTGCATCAACTTGGCTAGTACTGAGTTATTTAATCAAACACTGATGTAGGTGTTGTTTGTTTTGAAGCTATTTTATGGATGTGGCTAACATCTACAATCTGTTAACATTAAGTAAAATTGATTGCCCTTTTACTGTGTGGGAATGTCTCATCCAGTCAGTTAAAGGCCTTATGAACAAAACTAAGATTTCCCTGAGGAAGTAGAAAGTTGACCTCAAGATTGCAACATCAGCTCCTGCCTGAGAGTTCCAGCCTGCTGACCTGCCCTACTGAATCTGGACTTGTCAGTTCCCACAACCGCGTAATCCAGCTCCTTGAAATAAATCTGTGTGTGTGTGCGTGTGTGTGTGCGCGCGCGCGCACATGCCCGCATTCATCTCTGGCACAAGGAGACCCACATACAAAGGTGGTGTCCTAAGGGGTATGACTGGGGAAACTGCATGTTGTACTTAGCACTGTGAGCCTAAGGCAGACTGTCCAGATTGGAACCTTGGATCCATCATGTACTAGATGCACCATGACCTTGGGTCAACTCCTACATTCTCTAACCCTCAGTTTCCTCATCTGTAAAATGGAGATAGTATCTCCCTCATAGGGTTATGGCAAAGAGTCAAAGAGATTAAGTACCTTGTGATATTTAAGAGGTTAAATGCCCATGAACAGCACAGCAACTAAGTATGAAGCCAGGATTTAAACTCAGGTTTGTCTGTGTACTGTGTATGCCCTTTACCCTCTGCCATATCACCGTGGTCTTTGGGAATTACACTTCAGCTATCAGTTCTTTAACAGACACAGTTGCCGTAGACCACTCCTACATTGTTACAGCTTCCACTCTGCGCTACAGAGATGCCTCTTAAATGTATACCTTTAGCCTAATCCTGAGTTCCAGGTTTCCACTGCACTTTGCTACTTTGATATGATCCATTGGCTTCAAATCTGACATATCTTAAATTCAAGCTCATCATCGAAGCCTCACCATTGACAAGTCCTGGCTTCACTTCTCTCTAGTTACACGACCCCGGGAAAGCTACTAAACCCCCAATGCTCAGTTTCCTCACTTGTTAAATGGCAGGGTTTGCCGAGATCAGGAAGGTAGACATATATCACACATAGTTCTTATGTCTCTCTGTGTCTACAGTCCCTGTCTTGATGTCTGGTACATTGTGGGTATTTTATTGTACTTATTTATTCAGCATTTATTCATTCCCTGGCACTGATTTTGACTAATTTCACAATAAGATGCATGGATTTAGTCCTAACCCACCACTTGTAGGAAAACCATCGTTTCTTACTAAACCGAGTAAATTGGGTGCTCCAGTACGCAGTTGTTTCATTTACATCATATGTTCCTGTATTGCCATCTAGAGGACTAAGTGCAAGTTACAAGCAAGAGGGAACCGGGGCTTGTAGAGAAAGGCAACATCCTAGAAGAAATGTTTAAAACATTAAGACTCATCCGTAGCAGTTTGGATTTCAACAATTATGTGAAAAAAATAAATAACAGGATGTGTTTTAACTATAAATTAGAAATGAATGCCAGAGTAAGTTACCGGCTCATAAACTTATGATCTCTGTTAAATAAAATTTATACGAGGTCTTTGGTTTGAACTAAGTCCTGCACTAGGCCGTAGTAGACCAAACCAAAATGGAATTACCCACGGTAAAGTTCCAGGCCACCAAGCCAAAACTACGTTGTTTACCTGACCTTCCGAGAAATCAGGAGAGAGGGAGATAATAGCCACATCTCCAAACAGCCAGTTTTAGCCTGCCTGATAAGGAAGTCCCCTCTGCTTTAACCTTTACCAGGAAAGTAATTTTGAAACAACCAGTCCACTTTGTGTTCTTTGTTTCTGCATTCTTCAGCCTTTTTCTGGCTGTAAATACTCATTGCGCATGTTTCAGAGCAAAGCCCAATTCCCATGAATCATTCTTTGCTCCATTAAATTTATTTTGTTTAAAGTTTTTCTTCCATCATCTCTAACTTGTTCTAAACAAAATAAAAAATAAAATAAAATCAGCATTCTTTCCTGTAATTGACTGCTTTGCTGCATTTGGATTATCCATGCCATATACTAGATGAGAATCTAAGTTAAAGAGGAACCACTTAACTAGGGGTTAGGTCTCCTGACTGCTCCACCTTTAGCTTAGCAATTCGGTTTTTCACCTGAGCAAGTTACCATTATCGAGTGCTTACTGTGGGCTTGGGACTATACTGAACATTTTACATGAGTTATCTCATTTAATCCTCACAAGCTCCTCCCACCTCGAGGGTATTTATTTGTGCTTATGACTCTGAGCCTGCAGCCTCATCTGTAAAAATGGGGTAAGTGACTTTCTCAAAGTCTAAAAAAGGATATTGAACTGGATCCACAACTCAGATCTGCCTGAATCAAATACAAGTTCTTAATGATTAGTTTACTAAATACAACAGCTTCTACATTCTAAGAATGTCACAAGGATGAAACAATTCGTGGAAAGCACTTTTTGGAGAAGCAACAATGTTTGAATGCTTACATAATGGAATGTTCACACAAAAAATAGGTGTCAAGTGGTGTATATTCTACTGGGATAACCAATCACTTCACAAAAGCATTCAGTAAGGATTGCTTTTTCAGTAAACAGTAGTAGTATCTTCTCTTTCAATCTGATTCCAGGTTTGTCAATTTTGTTAATCCTTTCAAATAACCAACTTCTAATTTTGTTGATTTTCTCTATTGTTTTTCCAGTCTTTATGTTTTTTATTTCCTTTCTAATCTATTATTTCCTTCCTTCTGCTTACTTTGATTTACTATGGTCATCTTCTAGTTTCTTAAGATGAAAGGTGAGACTGTTGATTTGAGATCTCTTCTTTAAAAAAAAAAAAAAGTTTACAGTTACAGATTTCTCTATAAACACTGTTATGGCTGCATCCCGTAAGTGTTGGCATGTTTTGTTTCCATTTTCATTAATCTCAAAATATTTTCTAATTTCCCTTGTGATTTCTTCTTTGACCCATTGGTTATTTAGCAGTATGTTGCTTAATTTTCACATCTTTGTGAATTTCCCAAATTCCCTTGTGTTGATCATTTCTAATGTAATTCCATTTTGACCAAAGATTATACTTTGTATGACTTCAATTATTTTAAATTTATCGAAGCCTGTTTTATGGCCTAACATACAGTCTATCGTGGAGAATGTTCCATGTGCATTTGAGTAGAATGTGTATCCTGCTATTGTTGGACAGAGTCTCTACGGATGTCTGTTTGGTTTTTGTTTGTTTGTTTGCTTGTTTTTTGAGACAGAGTCTCACTTTGTTACCCAGGCTGGAGTGCCATGGCGTGATCTTGGCTCTTCGAGTCTTCCGCCTCCCAAGTTCAAGTGATTCTCCTGCCTCAGCCTCCCGAGTAGCTGGGATTACAGGCATGCGCCACCACACCCGGCAAATTTTTGTATTTTTAGCAGAGACAGGGTTTTACCATGTTGGCCAGGCTGGTCTCGAACTCCTGACCTCAAGTGACCTGCCCACCCCAGCCTCCCAAAGTACTGGGATTACAGACATGAGCCACCATGCCCAGCAGATTTAGTTTGTTTATAGTGCTGTTGAATCCTCTTTTTCCTAGTTGATCATCTGCCTACTTCTATGCATTACTATAAATGAAGTGTTGATGTCTCCAGCCACTATTGTTAGATTTTCTGACTTCTTTACCTTTAACTAGCAAAGAAACTCAGTTTTTCTTTCTAAATAAGAATTATCATTATCAAGTGCTTACCATATACCTGGGACTATGCTGACTCTTTCGCATGGATTAGCTCATTTAGTTATTAATAATTATTAAGAGTATATTGTTATGCCAGGCTCAGAAGCTCATGCCTGTAATCCCAGCACTTTGGGAAGCTGAGGCAGACAGATCACTGGAGGTCAGGAGTTTGAGATCAGCCTGGCCAACATGGTGAAACCCCATCTCTACTAAAAATACAAAAATTAGCCTGGTGTGATGGCGCAGGCCCGTAATCCCAGCTACTTGGGAGGCTAAGGCAGGAGAATTGCTTGAACATGGGAGTGGGTGGTAACAGTGAGCCGAGATAGTGCCACTATGCTCCAGCCTGGGTGATAGAGTGAGACTCCATCTCAAAAAAAAAAGAGTAAATTAATTGTTAATAATTATTAAACCATTTAGTTTTGTCAGCTTGTGTTTCATGTGTGGGATTTTTTAAGTGCATATTTGTTTTTAAGTGTTATGTCTTTCTGATGAATTGGTCCTTTTATCAATATGTGATGCCCTTCTTTGTCCTTTGAAACAATTTTTGCCTTAAAATCTACTTTGTTTGACATTAGCATAGTCACTCCAGCTATCTTTTCATTACTGTTTGCATGGTATATCTGTTTCTGTACTTTTACTTTCTACCTGTTTGTGTCTTTGAATCTAAAGTGTGCCTCTTGTAGACAGCATATAGTTGGATCATGTTTTTTGCCAATCTGTTTTTTTTTTTTTTTTTTTTTTTTTTTTTTGGGTTTTTTTTTTTTTTTTGGTTTTGTTTTGTTTTGTTGAGATGGAGTCTCACTGTCACCCACGCTGGAGTGCAGTGGCGTGATCTCAGCTCACTGCAACCTCTACCTCCCGGGTTCAAGCGATTCTCATCCCTCAGCCTCCAGAGTAGTTGGGATTACAGGCACCCACCACCATATCCAGATAAATTGTATTTTGTATTTTTAGTAGAGATGGGGTTTCACCATGTTGGCCAGGCTGGTCGTGAACTCGGGACCTCAAGTGATCCGCCCACCTCGGCCCACCTGGGCCTCCCAAAGTTCTGGGATTATAGGCATGAGCCATTGTGCCCAGCCGCCTATCTGTCTTTTGATTGAAATATTTAACTGGTTTTCTTCTAATATAATTACTGATAAGGTGGGAGTTATTTGTGGGATATCTGCTCTTTTCCTTTCATGCATCTTATGTCTTTTGATTTTATTTCTCCACTGCTTCCTTTTGTATTAAATAGGTATTTTCTAGTATATCATTTTAATTTCCTTCTTGTTCCTCTTATTGTATTTTTTGAGTTTTTTTCTTAGTGGTTGTCCTAGGGACTATGATTAATATCTTAACATAATCTAAGTTCAGATTAATGCCAAGCTAATTTCAGTAATACTTGAAAACTTTAGTATAGCTCTATTCCCTCCCTCCTCCTTTGTGCTATTATCGTACAAATTGCATCTTTATAAGTTATAACCCTATCAACATTATTTCATAAGTATTGCTCTATATAGTTGTCTTTTAGGTCAGACAGGAAAAGAATTACAAACAAAAATACATTTATACTGTATTTCATATTTACCTATGTAGTTACCTTTAATGATGCTTTTTATTTCCTCATGTGGATTGGAGTTATTGTCTAGTGTTCTTTCATTTCAGCCTGAAGGACTTCTTTTAGCATTTCTTGTAAGGCAGGTCTGCTAGCAGTGAATTCTTTTAGTTTTTATCTGGGTGTGTTTTAATTTCTATTTTTTTTTTTTTTTTTTTTTGAGAGGGGGGTCTCACTCTGTCACCCAAGTAGGAGTGCAGTGACACAATCAGGCCTCAACCTGCCAGACTCAAGTGATCCTCCCACCTCAGCCTCCTGAGTAGCTGAGACCACAAGCACATGCCACCACACCCAGTTGTTTGTTGTATTTTTTGTAAAGATGGCTTTTTGCCATGTTGCCCAGGCTGGTCTCAAAATTCCTGGGCTGAAGCAATCCTCCTGCCTCAGCCTCCTAAAGTACTGGGATTACAGGTGTGAGCCACCATGCTCACCCTTTCTTACAGTTTTGAAGGATAGTTTTGCTAGATCTAAAATTCTCTGTTTTCTTTTAGCACTTTGAATATGTCATTCTACAGCCTTCTGACCTCTGTAGTTTCTGATGAGTGGTAGGCATTTAATCTTATTGAGGATTCCTTATATGTAATAAGTTGTTTTCCTCCTGCTACTTTAACGATTCCTTTTGTCTCTGGCTTTTGACAGCTTGATTGTAATGTGCTTAGTAATAGATCTCTGAGTTTATCCTACTTATAATTTGTTGAGCGTCTTGAATGTGTGGCTCATGTATTTCA
Source organism: Rhinopithecus bieti (assembly GCF_001698545.2). Taxonomy (NCBI): domain Eukaryota; kingdom Metazoa; phylum Chordata; class Mammalia; order Primates; family Cercopithecidae; genus Rhinopithecus; species Rhinopithecus bieti. The sequence goes on from NW_016810571.1 coordinate 3,436,572, forward strand.
TTGAATTTAGGAAGTCTCAGTCATTATGTCTTCAAATATTATTTCTGCCTTTTTCTCTCAGTTTTCTGGAACCCCTATAATGCGTATGTTAGTAACTTGATAGCATGCCACAGATCCCTCAGGCTCTGTTCATTGTTCATTCTTTTTTCTTCCTGTTCCTCAGACTGGATAATCCCTATTTGTCTTATTTTCAAGTTTGCTGATTCTTCTGCCTGTTTAAATCTGTAAACTCCTCTAGGAAATTTTTCAATTACAATTTTTTAGCTCCAGAATTTCTTTCATGATTTCTGTTTACTGATATTTTCACTTTGTTTACACATTATTTTCCTTTCTAGTGTTCTTTGTCCATGGTTTCCTTTAGGTTTTTAAGCGTATTTAAAGGCTGACAAACTTTTTGTTTACTAGATCTAATGTCTGGGTTTTCTCATGGATGGTTTGTTTTCTGGGCTTTTCCCCCCCATATATAGGCAGACATAATTGCTGTTTCTTCACATCTTTTGTTGTTGTTGAAAACTGGAAAATTTAAATAATATAAGGTGGCAACTTTGCAAATCAGATTTGTCCCACACCCTCCACCCTTGTAGGGTTTGTTACTATTTGTTGTTGTTATTTTTATTGCAATGGTGGTATGTCTAGTACCTTTCCAGGACTAATTCTGTTTAGTCTGTATTCTTTGTCATGTTGGAGTCACCGAAATCTCTGCCTGGTTACTTTAGTCTTGAGCATGTGATTAGACAGGGATTTCCTTAAGTGATTGAAGCAGTAAGTCTCTCACCTTACCTGACTTTCTAGCTCCCGAGAATATTTTGGCACTTTTCAAAGCCTCTATAGACATCACACTCCCCTTATTTTTAAGTTTTCTGGCCAGTCTGTCATTTGTCCCAGCTAGTATAGCCATGTCAGGCAACTGTGCTGTTTAAATAATTGCCACCAATTGTTTCTGACAAACAACCTGAGGATACTTTCCTCAATGAGTGACCTGAGTTGGGTTAAATGAAGACAAGCCCTGTGATTGGGACTATTCCAGGGAGCTGCCAGGCAGGTCAAGGAGTAACAAATCTCCAGAGATGGAGCTTCTTAGATAACTCCAAACCTATCTTAGAGGGACTGTAAATTCCTTCAGTGGCTTGTAAGCTACTGGTTTTCACAGCTACTGTGGTCTCAAGGTTGCTGATTTTCAAGGCTACTGTGGAGGTGAAGAGAAGAAGATGGGGACAGGACAAGTTAAAACACCACAAAGCTTACTGATCATACAGAGATTCAGCCTTTTTCTCAAACACATTTTCTTTGGGTTGTTGCAATCCTTTGGTTAATTTCCAGAGTTTCAAAAAGTTTATTTTGATCATTTCTGCCAGTGTACTCGTTGATTTTATGCAGAATCAGATATTCAAAGATCCATACTCCACCATTCCGGAAATGTTTCTCTAGGATTTTTTTTTTTAATGAGATACATAGGATTTCTCTTAAATTAATATAAGCAGCATCTACTACATTCACTTAGAACACTACACATTACCACCCATGATAGACCATCTAAATGAGAAAATTGTTTCTCTTATTTCATGGAACGTCCATGCTGATTTCCAAAGCACATGGCATCTACCTTCAGTGAACAACACAGAATATTAGAACACCAGAGTTCAAGTTCATGTCTATCCACTCTCCAGCTCCAACTAAGAGGGCCTAAGGGACAGACTGTTCATCAATGACTATAGACTAATGGTTTTCACCCCTTCAGGCTCACAGCCACTTTTTATCAGAAATATTTTAAAATATGTTTTATTATTCTAAAACACAAACAATATAACTTAACCTCAGGCATATTTTTAATCATCTATCATGATTAAAGGTATCTTTAATATCTAACTGTAATGTAACAGAGAAATAAAAGGAAGCAACTTATGATAGTATGTAATTCAATCTGGAAATGGCCAAAACTCCTGATGACACAATAATTAGGTGCTTGCATATGTACATATAATTACCATTAATGTGCCCACTACAAATGCAGACTACTGCAGTACTTTTGACCTGGAACTCAAATGCCACAAGCAATGTTGCCACTACTGAGTTTTTAAAATGATAGAAAACTCTTGGTTACGTACTGAACAAAGATACAACCTTCCCTCACTTAACTGTTAATTGCATTTTTGGGCAAAACAAGTATTGCAGATCTGCAACAACAAAAATATGAAATGGAGTTATAAGCTCAAAAAATTGTCGATGTCCACCAGTCAGAGATCTTGAGGAACAGATCTCATTGAATCGAGTTGGGTTTATCAGCATGCTTTTGCACAAGAGAGATCATACAGCATGGGGAACCATGGAGTGCCTCAGTATGAGAGTGCTGGGAAGGGCTTTTTATAGGACTTGGGGTTGTGTTGGGTGATTTCAAGAAGGGCTCCATGAATCCTAGTTTTACTCTGGATTGAGTGCTTTCAGAAAGCAAGGGCAATTCTAAATGAGTGTAAATATTAAAATTTTTAATCTAGGCGGAATAAGGAACAGAGTGATCCAATGGGTAATGAACCAACTATCACACATGTAAGCCAAGAGACAGGAATGTTTGGTCGCTCTATGATTTACACAGAATCTTGCTTCTAAGTTTAACATGACTATGGAGTGTCTTAATTTTTGTCTTCCTCCACCACATTCAGAGTGGCCTTGTCAGATGTTGGTGTTCTATAAAATTGTTTATATTCAACAGAATAGCCTAGCCATTAGAGCCAGGTCAGCTTCCAACTGACAGCTGTAAGGGTTGCTTTTCTTTTCTCATTATAAACAGGATTTCCATGTACATAATTATTCAGCGAGGTACAAAGAAGTCATGAGATACAGGACAATTCTTTGCTGTCTAAAATTGTCCTATGCTATTTAGGCACCTAGCATCTGTATTCACTTTCATTCACATTTCATTGGCCATTGTTCACTCACATTTCATGGCCTCAAGTGAATTAAGGAAGCTGGGAAATGTAGAACAAATGGAACGTTTAGTGAGCATTACTATCTCTACTATATGCAACCTTCAATAAATCATTTTACTTCTCTCAGTATTAGTTACCTACCTGTAACATGAGGTTACATGGTACATAATGGTCATTCTTCCCTCTTGGGGAGAATCATATGAGATAATACATAAAAGAACTTTAATAAGCTCTAAGAGTTACAGAGATTTAAAAAGGCCCATAGTACCTATATGTTGGAATTAATGTGCCATCACCTCTGCGCGCACACACACACATCCGTACCTATCTATTTAGAGGTCTGGGTCAAAGAATAGACACTCTAGGGGATGTGGAATTAGAATGTGATTTTACAGGGCTGGGCACAGTGGCTCACACCTGTAATCCCAGCACTCTGGGAGGCTGAGGCAGGCGGATCACCTGAGGTTGGGAGTTCGAGACTAGCCTGACCAACATAGAGAAACTCCATCTCTACTAAAAATACAAAATTAGCTGTGGTGGCGGATGCCTGTAGTCCCAGCTACTTGGTCTGCTGAGGCAAGAAAATCGCTTGAACCCGAGAGGTGGAGGTTGCAGTGAGCCACGATCGTGCCACTGCACTCCAGTCTGGGCAACAAGAGCGAAACTCCATGTCAAAAAAAAAAAAAAATGTGATTCTACTTTCATTTTACTAGCACCATTCAGTCAATTCACCTGTATCCAAGGCTGACCAGGGACAACAGAGAGGAAAACCACTTATCCTCAGTCTCCTAATTTCTTCAGTCTTGATGAAATGATTAAAGTGTCACAGATTTTATTTTCCAAAGAGTATCTCCCATCCCACATACTCTTATTATAATGTAATCTTAACACTCCTCTCATCAAGTACTGGGCTCTATGTACCCTTCTATTGAAGCTGGATGGACCTTGGTTACTGCTTCATCCAATGAAGTACGACAGAAGAGACATAATGTGAATTCCAAGGCTAGTCATTAAAATGCCATGCACTTCTCTTGCTCTCTTGGAAGGCTCATTGTTAGAACCCAGTGCCAGGTTGTGAAGAAGTCAAATGTGCCCTCAGGGAGAAACTAGACAGTGTAGGTGTTCCAACCAACAGCCTAGCTGACGCCACAGCTGACAGCCAATGTCAACCTCCAGGTCAGTGGCTGAAAAGCTCCATGCCACTTCCTGGCTCCTTCCCCAGCCATCACTGTGCTCCATCCAAATTCCTGTCCTACAGAATTTGTGAGCATAATAAAATGACTTGTTTTTCACCAGTACCAGTAATTCTGGGGGTGGAGTTTTATGTAGCAACAGCATCTGGGACAGTGCAACTCAGTGGCAACTATAATATTCACTTAAGTACTACATAAAGATCAACTATGTATTTACTAAATTATTATATCTCTAATACTGTACTAACAACTGGAGTGTACTGTACTAACAACTCCAGTTAGTACAATATGGAAAGTTAGTACAAATAGAAATAATCATGGATAATGCTCAAAAGTGCACTGTATTGACAAGAATCCAGTTAGGCTATGACCAACAGAGAAGTCAGAACAATAACACTTGGAGAAGATAGTTCCCTTCACTTTTATTAAAAGTTCAGACAGCTGGCCAGGCATGGTGGCTCACGCCTGTAATCCCAGTACTTTGCGAGGCCGAGGCGGGCGGATCACGAGGTCAGGAGCTAGAGACCATCCTGGCTAACATGGTGAAACCCCGTCTCTACTAAAAATACAAAAATTAGCCAGGCGTGGTCGCAGGGTGGTAATCCCAGCTAGTAGGGAGGCTGAGGCAAGAGAATCGCTTGAACCCAGGAGGCAGAGGTTGCAATAAGCCGAGGTCACACCACTGCACTCCAGCCAGGGTGACAAGAGCAAAAGCTCTGTCTCAAAAAAAAATTCAGACAAGTTCAGGGATGCTATACACAAGATGGGATTCAGACAATACCTACCTCATTTATCTGCCATTCACAAAACGAAGCCTTTACTACATAGTCCAAGATGGCTGCTCTAGTTCCTGCACTGTGTCTACCTTTCAGGAGAAAGGGGGAAGGGATGGGCATGCCTCCTCCTTTTAAGGATACCTCCTGGAAATGTTATCCATTGGCCCGAACTCGGTCATGTGGCCACACCAAGATACAGTGATAAAACTTGGGAAAAGTTTTCTTTATTCCAGGATGCCATGCCCTAGCTAATTAGGTGGTAAATCTGTAGAAGGGGAAAAACGAGTATTAGGGAATACGTGGTAGCTCCTGCCACATGCATACTCTAAAATTCAGTTGTTACTTGGTTTAGGATTACAGTTCAAATAACACAGTTACCTAAAAGAACTGTACCAATGTATCCTCTGTTAGACTCTCAGCCCTAAAGATTTAGGTTAGATCTTTCAGATTAAATTTTAAAATGTCTTCAGTGCAGTATCAATTCTTCTCACCAGACAGAACAGCTGAGTATAAGTAAAATAAACAAGCTCTTAACAAATTATTAATTTTAAGAAAGGAAAAGGCATTTAGAGCAAATATTTTCTCTAAAAATACTAATATATCGTGTTTTATATCCTACAGATATTCCTGTAATCTGTTTTCCTTAGGAAAGTCAACTCAATAACTGGAAGTTCTGTTACATCATCTAAAGTATTACCTATTTGTCATGAGGATTAAATGAGATTACACATGTCAAATGCCTTGTAAACAGTAGAATTTTATACAAATATAAAGTTTTGCACCTTCAAAGCTATCACTCCAATAAGAGACTTATTCAATTAAACAAATAATCTTAAAAACTAATTTTAACAATGTACAAATATATTCACAACATAATCTGCTGATTAAGACTTCAACAAAGTTTATGATACCTACAACAGAATTTACAAATGCCTACAATAGTTTGTAGATTGGTTTACAGTTACACAGAATGCTTTAAGAAATACCATTAATACAAATGCATAATTTACAATATCCCCATTATAGCAAGAAAAAAATAGATTCAGAAAATAAAGTGTCTTTTAGGCATTTATTATGCCAAGTATGTAAATGATTATTCTCATTATGACATGAGAATAATGCTCTTTTAGTGGTAAAAGATCTATTAGCTCAAGGTCCACTGAAGAGCTTTCAATCTAGCTATCCTTTCTGTAAAATAAATAGAACAGCAGCAATCTCTGGGTATTCCTTAAACAAACGATGATGATTCCACTTATATTAACTGGGCCTTCAGTAAATGACTTCTTACAAATAAAATAAGATTTTAGAAAGGAGTTAATACCACTGGCCCTAATTGTTTTCACTTGCTTGTATATGTCTAAGAAATTTCCCCATGAAGTACATATTAAAAACTAACAATAATTTCTAACTTATTAAGCCAAAGTGCTCACTCTTACCATGGAAGCAAAATTTACTCCTGAAAATAATCTACAGAAATAATATGTAAACACATAGAGCTTTGAGACAGACTAAGAACATCCTCCTATGTTTTATGGATCAAAATGCAAAGGTCTCCATTACCTATGTAAATAAACACTTCCATTAACTTGGGATATACTGGTATTACATGACTGTGTGCATACCTATGGAACATGTGCATAATAAATCCAACATATACTTTCTAGCCCCAAATGCTGGAAAGGAAATAAAAACTTAATATGAAAACTACTTTTCCTTTTATAAATAAAGTTTTAAGTGGAAAACAAAGCCAACACTCCTCGTTGCAACATGGACTAAGCTCTAAAAGGTTCAGAGTCAAGAATCTCTTCAGTTGTTCCCCAATGTAACAAAGCACATTAAGTTTTCTCTATTCAGGAAGTCTGATCATCTCCAGTGTTCTGCAAAAGACAAACAAAAAAAAAAACTCCTTAATATCAAAGTTATTTCACTTCACACACCATGGACTTCAAGGCCTACGCCTAGGAAAACACTCTATATTGCTAAGCAGAGCATTACCTTACATACAATGACCCAATCACATTAAAAAGTAGATATGCCAGGACAGGAGCGGTGGCTCACGCCCTGTAATACCAGCATTTTGGGAGGCTGAGGTGGGCGGATCACAAGGTCAGGAGATGGAGACTATCCTGGCTCTAACACGGTGAAACCCCGTCTCTACTAAAAATACAAAAAATTAGCCGGGCATGGTGGCGGGCGCCTGCAGTCCCAGCTACTCAGGAGGCTGAGGCAGGAGAATGGCGTGAGCCCAGAAGGCAGAGCTTGCAGTGGGCCAAGATCACGCCACTGCACTACAGCCTGGGTAGAAAGAACGAGATTCCGTCTCAAAAAAAAAAAAAGTAGACACGCACTACTGAAGTAAACCCATGGACACCATCATCCACCCAGCTGTCCGGTTTGTCCCATTTGAGCAGATGCCAGTACCACGTAAGACACTAACCCTATCCATGTTATGCCAGGTTTAAGGTTTAATTTCACCTGTATTCCATGTCCCTCCCCAGACCTTCAGAAACACTGAAAATTCTAAGGAAAAAAACCTAATAAGTACATACATGAAAGTTACCCTAAGGTGGACCACAGTAAAGGTATACTGGGACCATGCAAATATCCTTCAGAATGAGATGATCATGTCCCTACATGAATACTCACTTTCTCTACTTTTCATCTTCTGGAAGAGAAACTATACAGTAGCATAAAAAGAACAATAAATTTTGAGTATGAAGGGCTGGGTTTAAGATCTAGCTTTGTACCACTTATTAGCTGTATAATCTTAAGTAAATAATTTAATTTCTCAGGGCTTTAGTTATCTAAAATGTAATCCCTGGACCAGCACCCTCAGTACCACCCAGAAACTTGGGAGAAATGCAAATTATGAGACCCTACCCCCAGATCTACTGAATAAGGGGTCTGGAGGTGGAACTCAGCAATCTTGTACCCTCTAGGTGATTCTTATGTATGTTCGAGTTTGAGAATCCCTGTCCTATATAACATCACTTGCCCAACCTACTGTACTAACCAAATGCAAGGTCTCATATAAAGACCTTGTCACTTTTCTTTTTTTTTTTTTTGGAACGGAGTTTCACTCTTGTTGGAATAAGAGCGAACTCCCAGGCTGGAGTGCAATGGCGCGATTGCAGCTCACCACAACCTCCGTCTCCCGGGTTCAAGAGATTCTCCTGCCTCAGCCTCCCTGGTAGTTGGGATTACAGGCATGTGCCACCACGCCTGGCTAATTTTGTATTTTTAGTAGAGATGGGGTTTCTCCATATTGATCAGGCTGGTCTCGAACTCCCGACCTCAGGTGATCTGCCCGCCCCGGCCTCCCAAAGTGCTGGGATTATAGGCATGAGCCACCGCACCTGGCTGACCTTGTCACTTTTCCCAAGAGATTTAACCAATAATTATTTACCTACGACGACTACTCATCCTCCTGAAAACCCTGATGTTGGGGTATTATAGTAAAATCCTTATGTTCTAGGGGGAAAAGACATCTGAGTACAAATGTTATGGTCCTATTGTGATTCAACTGTTCTACCTAAAACCATACAACATACAGGCAGGGTGCAGTGGCTCACACCTGTAATCCCAACACTTTGGGAGGCCGAGGTGGGCGGATCACGAGGTCAGGAGATCGACCATCCTGGCAACACGGTGAAACCCCATCTCTACTAAAAATACAAAAAAATTAGCCGGGTGTGGTGGCTGGTGCCTGTAGTCCTAGCTACTGGGGAGGCTGAGGCAGGAGAATGATGTGAACCTGGGAGGCAGGGCTTGCAGTGAGCCGAGATCGTGCCACTGCATTCCAGGCTGGGTGACAGAGCAAGACTCTGTCTCAAAAAAAACCATACAACATTCTTCAAGGATATTCACTTAAAGCTCCCATAATTAATGAAAAACAACTGAACTTAAAAGTAATTTTTAAAAAATAAGTTATTATCAATGATAGTTTATCCTTCCTGGCTTTAAAATAATTTTAGGATACTGACAATACACTTCCAGATTGTCTTGAACACCCCCAAAGAGCAATTAAAACATCTTTATCTTTATATTTAAATAACTAAATGCCTTTAAAAAACTTTTGTTCAGGAGCGTTTCATAAAAATTAAACTATGGGCCGGGTGCGGTGGTTCACGCCTGTAATCCCAGCACTTTGGGAGGCCGAGGTGGGAGGATCATGAAGTCAGGAGATCAAGACCATCCTGGCTAACACGGTGAAACCCCGTCTCTAGTAAAAATACAAAAAAATTAGCCGGGCGTGGTGGCGAGCGCCTGTGGTCCCAGCTACTTGGGAGACTGAGGCAGGAGAATGGTGTGAACCCGGGAGACAGAGCTTGCAGTGAGCCGAGATTGCGCCACTGCACTCCAGCCTGGGCAACAGAGCAAGACTCCGTCTAAAAAAAAAAGATGAAAAATAATTGCATTAGTCACTGATCACATCCAGAAAACACTTACTTGTCGTAAGAACTGCTTTCCAAAATATGAAGTAGCCATGCTGGTTAAATTCTTTCTGCTGCCCACCTTACACCTGATGTAACCATACAGGTTGGCACCTTGTAGCACCACACCCATGATAACCACCGCCTGGGACAAGGGAAAAAATAATCAGTGAAATTGACCCTTCTCTGTGCCATAGATGAGACAAGTCAGATTGTCATGAGAAAGAGAGGGAAGAGGAAGCTCTGCAAAGCCATGATTGTGCCAGTGAGACTTTTCCAGAGACAGCTGCCAGAATAGACCCAACTGATAGACACTCTGCACAAGGCACGAGTCATTCACCCAGCAAGTATTTACTGAACACAACCGCTCTATGTGCCAGGCACATACTAGCTGCTGGGCATGCAGTGAAGGGGGAGCCTTCTTGTTCTCTGTTTCACCCCCGGGTCTGTGAGTAAAGTTAGGAAAAGTAAACGAGACTCAGGAAAGGCTCAAATGTTAATTATTCCCGTAAGAATTACAAAAGAACAGTCAAGAGGTAGATCAAGTCCAATAAACTGAGAGCAGGCAGGGGTGAATCTCTGCTCTATGTGACAACTGGCTTCTAGTAGAGGGGATGCAATGCCCTAAGGGAGCAATCAACAGATGCCTGCCTTCCCTGAGGAGGGAGACAGCTCCAAGGGGAACTGTACTTTTGCAGAGCTGTTTGTTCCTTTGAGTTTCTTTTTCTCACCTATGGTGATCCCACTAGGATCAATGAGAAGTGAGAAAAAGAAACTCAAAACCCATTCTTTAAAAATTTCTAATTAATCTCAATTAGAAAAATTAAGACAATGTGAGGAATTCCCATGGTTAAAGATTCTAATACAGTGATCAGCAAAGTTCTTCTGTAAAGGGCCAAATCATAAATATTTTAGACCATACGGTCTCTGTTGCAAATACTCAACTCTAATGTTCTAATCCAAAGGCAGCCATAGACGATATATAAATGCGCAAGGCTGTTTTTCAATAAAAACTCACAAAAACAGGTGTCAGGCTGGATTTGGTCTGCAGGCCATAGTTTGCCAACCCTTGTTCTGGAATAAACAGCTCATCAACCATTCTACTCTTTTATATCTGTGACAAGCAAAGCAGCTCAATGAAATGTCTTTTTCCAGATTTATTCTCCTTATCCTTAACAAGATGTATGGCTGATTTTAATGTTTAATTAATAGATTTAAATATTTGATTAATGAACAGGCTCACATTCCTAGTAAAAGACAAGGAAGTGGTCCTTCCTGTTCTAAACTTATGTTTCATGGAATTAAACGTGTTAGTGTAATAAGAGGTTGCTAGTTACCTACATAAACATAAAACTGTGTCTTTATTTGAATAAATGTCCTTTTAACTTCCCATGCTTCTCAAACAGTGGCGCTGCTGGGTATGTATATATCAACATGCCAGGGTACACCTGAATTCACAGACCAATCACAGGTCCTGCTAAGGCATCAATTTACTCAATGGCAACAAATGTTAAAATCTGTAAGTTAAACTTCCGGTTTAAGATGGTGCAGTGAAGTCAGGCATGAAGATCTTCCTCCCCTTAAGGTATAAACAGCAAACAGCGTTTTTAAAAACGCAAATAAACTAATACCAACAAACATAAAAAAGGGCTGGTGGCCGAAGAGCCAGCCTGGAGCAGCTCTACACAGCTCCACACTCTCCAAAGAAGCTCTAAGGAAGATTTCACTAATAATTGCCATCCCCAGCAACTTACAGAAAAGCAAAAGACCCGAGAAAAAACATACAGAAATAGCCATGACAACAGAAACTCCTCCCAACTAACAATGGCCCAAAAAGGCAGGAAAATCCCTGCAGCTGGCCATAGTGGTGCCACCAGGTGGGAAGAAGGCAGGAGAGGAAGCACAGAAGCATCAATAATCATGAGAGCTGATCATCTTAAGAGAAGTGAGAAGGTGGGAGACTCATGGAGAGCCTGGGTGAAGCCCCTTCCTGTCCTGTGGTCTTAACCCATTTATTTTTATTATTTTTAATTAATTATTTCTTTTGAGATGGAGTCTCGCTCTGTCGCCCAGAATGGAGTGCAGTGCACGATCTCTCCTTGCAAACTCCGCCTCCTGGGTTCACACCATTCTCCTGCCTCAGCCTCCCGCGTAGCCAGGACTACAGGCGCCTGCCTCCATGCTAATTTTTTGTATTTTTAGTATAGACAGGGTTTCACCATGTCAGCCAGGATGGTCTCGATCTCCTGAGCTCGTGATCTGCCCGCCTCGGCCCTCCCAAAGTGCTGGGATTACAGGCATGAGCCACTATACCCAGCAGTCTTAACCCATTTATGTTGTAGGTTGCAATTTTGTGAATTTTTGCATGAGTGAAAAATCAGACCTTGGTGATGATCTTGAGCAGTAGGATATAAATAACTCCTACATGCTTAGCGTTCCAATAATGGAACACTAGGCATAAGGAGGTTAACACAGGATCAAACTGGCTTTCACATAACCTCTCCGTGTTTTGTTTTAAGGAAGTAGAAACACTGCTAGAAAAAGACTGGGCTGACTCTCCTGGATGGATGCTAAAACTCCAAGGTCTCACAAACAATCCAAAGCAGAAGGGAAGAACCAGAGGAGAGTGCACAGCCAATCAGGAGACAAGAGCTCCACTAAGGAAGAGAATGCAAAACCAGGCCACCCAGCCAAGACAGCCAGAGCCTGGCGAGTTCTCCACCTCGCACCTCACACCTGTGTCTTAATGCCACCAAACCCAGCACTGCAACTCCAGCTCAGAGCAGCAGCCACATGCCTCAGACATCAGGGGAAGGTGGTCAAGGAAGATTCACCCTCACTAAACCAGCAGAAAGAGAAGGGCTGGACAGGGCTGTCACTGTAAGGATAAGCAAAATGGATAAGGACAAAGGAAAGTGCATTTATGCAAAACTACAGCAAAAAAAGAAAAAAGAAGCACAGTATACAGTAGATAGGTGAAGAATCTACTCAGAAAGAAAAAAAAAAAACATCAAAATAAAAGCATTCCTGGGAATACTGCACCCTATTATAGAAAACCTAAAGATAAGAACTCAAAAAGCATGAGGATGAGATAACAGGAGATAAAAACGGAGCTGACAAAGCTAAGGAAATACAGAGAGAAGCCTTAGCTGAGCACCTAAAATAGCTACTGTTCTCTCCTCTGCCCTCTCTACCCCATTACTTTGTATCATTAAGTAACATACCCTACTGTATTTTTTACTGTCTGTCTACCTTCCACTAGAACACAAGCTCTACTGGAACAGTCATCTTGTTTACCTGTCCCCTAACTTATCCCCGTGTCCCCAGGCCGCTCTGACATAACAGTGAACTCTTAAAATTGCTGAATAAATAAGGAAATGAATAATTACAGCAACAAGAAAATAGTAGATGAGAACAAATAAAAATGATCCAACATAGACATAATACTTCAAAATTAAAGGTCAAAACATAGAACATAAATAAATGCAAAGATTTAACAGAAAAAAATTGTCCTGATTCCAAGTAAAACTTTAGTCTGCCTGTCTCAGAAAGGCACACAGGCTCCAGAAAATTGATATGGAAAGATAAATACAGATACATCCGGGTTACACGAACTAAAAAAAAACAAAACAAAACCTTATGGGGAGAGATTACAAAGGTTAAGTAAGCCTGACCTCAGGCTTCTCCAAAATATTCAATATAAGAAAATGATGGAATAGCATCTTCCAAAAGGAAACAAACTGTGACCCAAGAATATTAATCCAGCCAGGTCATCGTTCAAGAATGGTCAATAGGCTCGTATGTTTAAACATGAGTCAAAAGAAAATGTAACCAACCAATAAGTAAAAGGAGAAGCTGCAGTAAGACTGGTGATAGGCAATGAATCGATTTTTTTAAAAAACAGATCAAAGACTGAACACCCACTAAGAAATATGTTTTCAAAAGGTAACTATTATAATACTTGATAACACAAAAATAACACTGGAACAAACAAGAAAGAAAGGAGGAGACTCATAGGAAGGAATATGAGTGTTTATTTTCTTCCCTTTCTAAACAGAGTCTATTAAGTCAATAAACAGGTTTAAGTACATTAATTAATGTTACAAAGAAAACCACTAGAAGGACTAAAATAAGACTACAATAAGCAAAACTCTAGAGGTAGGAGCAGGGAGAAGTTAAAGAAACCATATGAGTGTAAAGTTTCCCATTTTCCAGAGCAGGAAATCTACAAATATTGAATAAATTTCCTAATTCATGAAAGAGGGTAATGATATAAACATATAAAGTAATTAAAGGTAACTACTGGAAGAACTGAAAAAGATAGTAAGTTTCCAAATCCAAAGAAGTATGAATGTATGAGCACACACAAAGAAAAAAAGAACCTGTATCACAAAACAGAACTAAAAAAATACTACAAATTAGGAGGAAAAACATAATTAAAGTCAAAATATACCTGATATCAGTAAATATTGTGTGAAATTTTTTCACACAATATTTACTGGTATCAGATATAAGATAGAATAAGAAAAAATAATATAAAAGAAATAATAAGACTTACAAACCGGGTCAAGTGACAAACTATATTTTCCAAAGATAGCAGCAAGAATATCTCCTCTTCCACAAAGTCTTCTAGCACCTTCTTACGCCTTATCAAGAGTAGAGCCTAATTCCTATTTCCTTGAATGTGGGTGGGCAGCAGAAGTGATGCTGTGACACCTTAGCTAGATTGTAAAAGCTTGTGAGCTAGAACACCCCACAAATGAAGTACTAGGCTTCCATGTAAACAGTCCCACCACCATCAGGCCACCACGCCATAAGGAAGCCCAAATTAACGGACGTGGAAAAACATGTGGAGAGGCCATGGGATCTCATGAAGAGGAGATGGCTCACAACCCCCAATCATTCCAACTATTGTGTGACTGCAACCACTCAAGACCCCAAGCCAGAATCTCCCAGCAGAGCCCTTCCCAAGATCCTGACCCATCGAAACTGTGAGATAATGGCTGTTGTTGTTCTAAGCCACTAAGTTTTGGGGTGATTTCTTATGCAGCAATAGGTAACCAAAACAGATTACCAACCATTATTTCCAGAAAAGACCACTAATATCCTAGAAAACAGGTGGGAAGGGGTCTTTTAGGATCTCTTCTCCAGTATTATACAGAAAGGTAGAGTTGGGAGCAAACCTTGGAAATTACATGATGAAGCTGCCTATTCAAGATAGGTCCCTAATGGTAAGGACTTGGTTGTTGCTTCCTATGATTACCATCAGACATCTTAATGGATTATTTGAAAGTTCTACATTGATACTCACCAACCATTTTACTCTGAAGGAGAAGAGTGCACTAAAGGCAAATATCACCCACAGCACTGGACAGGCAATAAGTCCCAACCAAAAGATTCTTGATTCAGCCTCTGACACAGTTTTATTCTCTTGAGAGGACTCCTATAAAAGAAAATAAATTCAATTATCATGTTGTGAGATTTATCAATAAAAAGTTCAACATGTTCAATAAAAAACATATTACTCACAAGTTCAAATATTAATACAGACAGCCCAAGTCCTAAGTCAGAAGCCAAAAAAACACATGACTTCCACTCTTGTAATTTTAGGAACTGATCTATATTAACTCAAGAATTTTGCATTTTCAGGACAGGATGGATGGTTTACCACAACACCATGACAGTAAAGAGTGGTCTCTGATAGGCTTCTATTCAATTCTTCTTGCACTTGTACTACTTATTCATAAGGAAGCTCTAAATGATACCTTTCTGACTAAGGACCAAGGAAATCACAGTTATAATCATTCTGGAGACTAAAAGGTCAAATTAGCATCCAGAGGGGGAAAAAATGGAATTAAGGGATTCAAGACAATTATCAAAATGTCTTACAATACCCAGGAATTTATAAGGGTGGTAAGTTGTGTCCAAGGTAGATTCTATAACATAAAAGAATATAGGCTCATTGAACACAGTGCTACTTTCTTAAAATAACTTGTCAATACCCTTGATGTACTGTCGCCAAGAATTTGGTCCTCTCCTTCCAAATCTTATTTCCACAAGGAAAGTGAATATTCACTATAGTGTAGCAGGCTAACCCAAAACAGACCAGGACCCCCAGGGCTCCTGAAGGCAGAAGCTTGAAGAATAGAGTGCTCTGATCAGCTTTTCTATCCAGTTGCACTCCTCCTCCTCCTTTTTCCTGCCCAGAAAGGAAAGACGACCACAGGAGCAAAGACAGAACAAGATGTTGAAAGCAGTTATCTGCTGGGCATAGAGGGATTCATGGAGATACTAACGAAGGCAACACAGAGGTATTTTATCAGCAGTCCCTGACAGGCAGCTTAGCACACTGTATAAACGCTGACCCAGTGTCTTTCCTCAAAGGATTCTGTTCTGTGTATTGCTTGTTTCTGGTCTGAACTAGACAGAAAAATGCATTAAATTCTAGAAGGCCATCTCCTTTAGTACCGACATGCCAAGTGATTTGCTAAGTGTTTTTAATTCTGAATACTTCATCTTCTAATATTTAAATATAATCTACAAATAATTTAGCTGATAACACTATCTAAAACAAAAAAGGCACTTTACCTTTCTAGATTCAAACACCCAGTGGCTCTTTCCATCTTCATCAATGTGATTCCACCAACGTAGGCCAACCATTAGTCTACCTGTGACATTCTGGTGAAGATTAATGTAAACAGGCACATTTTAAAAGCATTATTTAAAGATCTATCATCAGCTCATATCTTAGTGTAACATTTCACAAACAAACACCTTAAGCTTTACCTCCATAATATCCAGTTAGCAAAGACTACTATATATCAGGCCTGGCTAAATGATTAAGTAAAATGATAATGGCAGTAGTAGTAGAGGTAGAGGTAACAGAGCAAGCCACAAGTCTACCCATAAACATTACCCCTTCTCTTTTCCCTCATGAACAATTTGCCCTTTCTCCAGTTCCCTAATTTTCCCTAAACTCCTTGCTATTTGGTTACTGTGACCTACCTTACATCCTGACTATAGCTACATATATTTTACAACTACATATCCCCAAAAATGGTTATACACACTAGTCTTCAGTCAGTCTCTCGAGTGTACCAAGCCCTTTTCCTATTTACTAAGGTAACAAATTCCTTTGATAGCTTTCCTAATGTTTATTGACTCAACAAATATTTACTGAGCATCTACTATGTGCTGGTAATACAACAGTGACTAACAGATACCATCTCTTTTCTCAGAGAAAGAGGTGAAGAGGAAGCAGACAACCAATGTACAAATGTACCATTATCAACTGAGGTTAAGTCCTGCAAGGGAAAAGTGTGGGATGATTGAAGGGTATAACAGCGAAATTTGATCTAGTCTGGGTATCAGAAAATGACTCTCTGAGGAATCAACATTTGGAATGAAATTTAAAGAATAAATAAGAATCAGTAGTACCGGGGATGTTTAATTAATGATGTCCACTAATAGATTCAGTGGTTCTATGAACTTCGATGGGTAAAAAAATGTTATCTTCATTTCCATTAACCTCTGGCTGAAATTTAACATATCTTTAAATTATGAATGTAGACAACAAACTACGAATGTAGGTAAAATTAAAAACACCCTGACAAAACAGAAATCAAAACTTTTTTTATTTTGTACTATACCTGCTACAGTTACCTCAAAATATTGTAGGTTTTTTGTTTTTTGTTTTGTTTTTTGTTTTTGAGATGGAGTATCGCTCTTGTTGCCCAGGCTGGAGTGCAATAGGGTGATCTCAGCTCACTGCAACCTCTGCCTCCCAGGTTCAAGTGATTCTCCTGCCTCAGCCTCCCAAGTAGCAGGGATTACAGGCATGCACCCCACGCCCAGCTAATTTTGTATTTTTAGTAGAGACGGGGTTTCTCCATGTTGGTCAGGCTGGTCTTGAACTCCTAATCTCAGGTGATTCACCGGCCTCAGCCTCCCAAAGTGCTGGGAATACAGGAGTGAGCCACCACGCCCAGCCTCAAAATACTGTTTAGGCTCACCACTGCTTTGAAAGTAGTTAGCATATCTTTAAATTATTAATGGAGACAACAAACTAGGAATATAGATAAAATTAAAAACACCTCGACACAATAGAAACCACAGACATTTTTCATTTCATACTATACTTGCTGCAGTTATCTCAAAACATTGTTTATGCTCACTACTGCTGTGAAAGTAGCTATTAGACCTGCCACTAGATCTTACCATTAATAAATTGACAAAGTATCGTAGTCCTCCCTTATCTGCAGGGTATACAATCCAAGACCCCCAGAAGATGCGTGAAATTGCAGATAATACCAAACCCTATATATGCTATATTTTTTCCTATACATACATACCTATGATAATGTTTAATTTATAAGGCACAGTAAGAGATTAATAACAAGAAATAAAAATAGAACAATAATAACAACATAATCTAATAAAATTTCTGTGAATGTGGTTCTCTCTCCTCACGCAATATCTTACTGTTTAGTACAGTGTACTACATAACTGAAACCACAGAAAGTGAAACCTCAGATAATGGGGGGACTACTACACATATTACTCAATCAAAATTTACTTTTAAATATTTTAAATTATATTTCAATATAAGTGACTTCCTTTGTAATCTTATGTACCTTATATATGTGAAAACATTATCATGAGTCTATGAAAGGGGCCCATGGCATAAAAAGATTAGGAATCCCTGTATTAAGGTGATGTGGAAGCAAGAAGAGCATTCCAGATAGAGTAGTAGGCACTGACGCCCTAATGAATAAAGTATAATCTATGGATTTATGGGACTTGGTCATTAATTGGATATGGAGTAGGAAGGAGGCAACTGATACATTTCTGGTTGGCTCAAGTAAAAAAAATAGTGATTCCAGACCCCGTGAAACAGAACACTTAAAGAAGAAGAGTGGGGAGTGGAAGATGGCAAGTAGTATTTTACATATGTTAAGATATGAGATGCCTGGCCAGTCATGGTGGCTCACTTGGGTTCAAGACCAGCCTGGCTAACATAGCGAAACCCTGTCTCTACTAAAAATACAAAAATTAGCCAGGCATGGTGGCACATGCCTGTAGTCTCAGCTACCAAGGAGGCCGAGTCAGGAGAATCGCCTGAACCCGGGAGGCAGAGGTTGCAGTGAGCCGAGATCACACCACTGCATTCCAGCTTGGGCGACAAAGCGAGATTTCATCTCAAATAAAAAGATCTGAGATGCCTTCAAGACAGCCACATAAAAACGTGAAGAAGGCACATGGAGAGGCCTTGAGTTGTGAAGACAAACTTGAATGGAGATACAGATCTGGGAGGCAACACAGCTTACAGATCAGCAATCAAAACCAGAAGCACAGATGGCACTCCTTAGGAAAGGAATACAGGAGAAGAAAAGGAAGAATCTTATGAAACCAATATTCCTACGGGAGAGATGTTAAGTGAAAAAAAAAAAAGAGCTGACAAGGGAGACCTAAACCAGAGGTATTTTCAAAGAATGCTCTCAGAATACTTTCAAACTCTTCCATGTTCCCATTTTCCAACTCTTTCCTGCTTTTATCTTTATTAGCTTATTTTCCTAATTTCTCAGGCTTATTGCTTATTTTTGAAACTTCTGGATTTAAGTAGTCCATTATTTTCCCTCTTTCTGCTATTTTCTCTTTAAATTCAGTTTTTGACATATTCAGAAAGCTTGACTGTAAATGATCACCATTAAGGTATAAATAACCTATATTTACAGTTTTTTGCTTCCTTTTAAACCCAATTACATAGCAGTTGGCTTTTTAAAAAGAATTCCAATTTTGACAACCACTTTCTATTAATTTCTAGTTCTGTTTCATTGGACTAGAAAATGTAGGTGCTCTGCGCAATTTTATTTTGATTTTCTTCACAGTGATACTTAGTCAATTTTTGTAAATGCTCCACAGGCACTTTACAAGAAAGTATTCTGTCATACGAAGTCCCAAAAACTGCTATTAAATTGATGTTGCCAATTATTTCATTCAGATCCTTCAGACCTTAGTTATTTTTTGGCACTTTGGTTTGTTAAAGATTGTAGTTTGTTAGACTTATCATAATGCTTTTCTATCTTCTAATATTTCTAATTTTTTAAATACATAGTTGGATATAATTTTGCTCTGAATGATCTTCACTGTGATTCATAAAATGACATTTTTTTGTTCCTCTTTGTGCTTTCTTACCCTGATTCATATCTCATCTGATAATCATACAATGCCAAGTTTCTTTTTGTTTGAGTTAATCTGATGTTATCTTTGCCTTCTTTTATTTTTTCTAATGTCATTAATTTGGTTAGATCTTTTGTTTGGACTTTGATTTCTGACCCGATCTTAAAACTCTTGTCTTTAAATGGGTATTTTAATCAAATTACATTTACTATTATAATGAATTTGCTATTACTTACATCACCTTATACATGTGCTTTCTGATTTAAGCTTCCTTGACACTTGCTTTGTTTTCCTTCTTTTGCTCTATGAACGGTTTTACTTGCTCCATCTTCTCTAATGTTTCAGAAGATACATGACTTGTTTTAAATTTTACTAATAGTGGTCATTAAATTTTTAAAACTATTATTTAACCTTTTTTACTTAATTTGTCAGAGTGAAGAATAAAATAAAAAGCAATATAAGCTTTAGCATTTAAACATACCTTTAAATTATTTTCCATTCTCTACTTCTTTATCCTCATTAACATCACCTAGGGCAAGCCTATCCAACCCTCTGCCCACAGGCCTCATGCTGCCCAGGACAGCTTTGAATGTGGCCCAAGAGAAATTCATAAACTTTTTTTTTTCTGAGACAGAGTCTCACTCTGTCGTCCAGGCTGGAGTGCAGTGGCGTGATCTCAGCTCACTGCAAGATCTGCCTACCGCGTTCATGCCATTCTCCTGCCTCAGTCTCCAGGTTAGCTGGAACTACAGGCGACCGCCACCACGCCCGGCTAATTTTTTTTTTTGTATTTTTAGTAGAGACGGGGTTTCACCATGTTAGACAGAATGGTCTCGATCTTCTGACCTCATGATCCACCCGCCTTGGCCTCCCCAAGTGCTGGGATTACAGACATGAGCCACCACCTGGCCAAGAAAATCATAAACTTTCTTAAAACATTATGAGATTTTTTTGTGTGTGATTTTTTTTTTAAGCTCATCACCTAATGTTAGTGTATTTTATGTGTGGCCCAAGACAATTCTTTCTTCCACTGTGGCCCAGGGAAACCAAAAGACTGGACACCTAGGGGTTTAGATAAAGACTGCTTTTTTGTTTTTTTAGTAAGTACATTGAGATTTATAACAATTATGACACATCTCTATTTTAACTGTTTCAGAACCCTGCTTATCCGAAGTCCACTTAATAACTTCCCTATTCTTGACTTAATTTTGCTTCATATCTCCATTGTTTGGCTATCTATAATTTTGCCAAGGATAAAAGGGTGCCATTTTTTAAGCCCTTGTTTAAAACAAAAAAACAAAACAAACAAAACAAAACCTTATCAGAAGATAAACTATTTTGATCACATTTTTTAAAACTCTAAACCCAGAAAAATTTTAAGAGTTTGGAAATTACCAGGAAGAACTGACTGGAAAGCATATTCTATTTGGCTGAACAGAAATTTTATGAACAACAAAAAGAAACGCATATCAAAACTGTGAGTAGGTATGTACTAAATACTTTAAAGCATAAAGTAACAGAAGAAATTCAAAGAAATGCAAGCTAAAGAAGAGTGGACAAAAGAAAAACCTAAAGAAAACAGACCTTTGAAATCTTCCTTCTCGGCATTATGTGGCCTATGGAAACTGGCCATCACCAAGCCAACCACTTCTGATATCTATAAGAATTAAAAGACGGCCAGGCGCGGTGTTTCACGCCTGTAACCCCAGCACTTTGGGAGGCCGAGGCGGGCAGATCCACTGAGGTCAGAAGTTCGAGACCAGCCTGACCAACATGGAGAAACCCAGTCTCTATTAAAAATACAAAAAAATTAGCCAGGCATGGTGGTGCATGCCTGTAATCCCAGCTACTTGGGAGGCTGAGGCAGGAGAATCACTTGAACCCAGGAGGCAGAGGTTGCTGTGAGTGAGCCAAGATCATGCCATTGCACTCCAGCCTGGGCAACAAGAGTGAAACTCCATCTCAAAAAAAATAAAACAAGAATTAAAAGATCTAAAAATGGATACATTGGTGGGTGTGAACAGGGTTGTAACATCTTACTGGTCTTTGAATCAGTATATGTCTCTGAAACTCCAAAATTAGCCTTTGATTTTTTTTCTCCACTATTTTACTATGAATATTTTCAAACACACAGAGTTAAATTTTACAGTGAATACCCAAATATCATCTAGAGTCCATATTTCATATTTTATTATCCTTACTTGATTATCTATTTATCCATGTACCTATCTATCCATCCATCCATCTCTCTAATCATTGTTCTTGAGTTTAAAACCATTTCTTACACTCCTTTCTATCCCCTACAGCAGGGTGTCTCAACCTTGGCACAACTGACATTTTGGGTAATTCTTTGTTGCAGGGGGGCTGTCCTGCATGTTAGGATATTTAGCAGCATATCTGCCCTCTATCCACTAGATGTCAATAGCACACTCCTCCCACCTCCAGTCATGACAACCAAAAATGTCTTTGGACACTGACAAATATTCAGTGGGTGGCAAGCTTGTCTCTGGTTGAGAAACACTGCCCTAGGAGCTTCTGCAAAAGGTAGGTATTTTTTAAGTATTTGTGGACAACCTACACTGGGGCCTTATCTAGAAACTATATACAGCACACCTACAGGTAAGCCTGAAGCAAAACCCATGGTATAGATTAGAAGCAACATTGGAGGGTCTATGGTTGCTAGTCACATTTGTTTATTTGACTTTAAAGCTGATGTAGGTTAGAATATGGCACAGAAAAATCAGCAGCACAGTAACCTACATGTCTCATCTTGTATTGTCAAAGGGAAAAAATGAAAAAAAAATCTACATGCAATTTGATATATCTAGCACTTTAACACAGACAAGATTTGAAGTAACAAAAGATTAATTCTAACGCAAAATGTTCTCATTATTTTATACATCATTTTCATATTAAATATAATTTTCGAATAAAAACAATCAAAATTACCTTCACTGCCCAAAAGTCACACGACAATAACAAGATAATTGTCACCATACAGGTAATAAAGCTGCTGCTGAGCAACTCACAGAGAAGGTAGACGACGATTGCACTGACTCGAAAGAATAAGTGGAAAAATGATGCTACTGGATGTCTGAAAACCAAAACACAATATGCAATTACATTTTACTACAGGTACTAGCAAATGTAGAGAAAAAATGTTTTAGCCATGGTGTAACTGCGAAGAGTTTTGTCAAAATAAAAGAGATGACTTTAGGAGGAAGCAAACGTCCTAGCTCTCTTTTTCTTAAGTACCACTATTTGACTAGGCCCTGTTGTCACAGAAAATACACTATGCACAGATGACTTTAACACTTCATTGAATATAAACTTTCACAAAATATGTAATAAAGAACTTTACCTCGCTTGGAGAAATAAGGAAACTATATCTTAGAATCTGAATCATATTTTCAAACCATGCCAGAAGAATTCCTTAGCCCTCAGAAATCACTTCAGAAATTAAGACCAAGTTATCAGGTAGGTTGTTTCCTGTTTTGTTTCTTTCTTTTCTTTTCTTTTCTTTTTTTTTGAGATGGAGTCTCGCTCTGTCACCCAGGATGGAGTGTGGTGGCATGATCTCGGCTCACTGCAAACTCTGCCTCCCAGGTTCACACCATTCTCCTGCCTCAGCCTCCTGAGTAGCTGGGACTACAGGCGCCCGCCACCACGCCCAGCTAATTTTCTGTATTTTTTTTTAGTAGAGAGGGGGTTTCACCGTGTTAGTCAGGATAGTCTCAATGTTTTGACCTCGTGATTCGCCCGCCTCGGCCTCCCAAAGCGCTGGGATTACAGGTGTGAGCCACTGCACCCAGCCTGTTTCTTGTTTTTTGTTTGTTTGTTTGTTTGTTTCTTGTTTTTTAACACCTTTTTTGAGATATAATTCACATATCATACAATTTACTTACTTAAGGTAAACAATCTAATGGTTTGTAATGGTTTGTAGTACATTCACAGGGTTGTACAAGCATCACTCCAATCAATTTTACAACTTTTCATTACCCCAGACAGAATCTTTGTACCCACTGGCAGTCATTCCCCATTTACCTTCAAACCCCTCAGTATCTAGCAACAGCTAATCTATCTTCTGTCTCTACAGATTTGCCTATTCTGGACTTTTCATACAAATGAAATCACACAATATGTGGTCTTTTGTGACTGGCATGAAAGATGAAAGAAAAGTGAAAAACAGCATTTTAGCAGGGTTCAGGTAGAATTTGCTTTCAGTAAGTGAATTTCTTTAGAGAGAATTAAATTTAGAATAGAAATGTCATGTGATTTTGAAACGTGCACAATAAATCAACATGTAATGTATCTATAGAAACTATATGAAGAAATGGTACATTCTTGGAAAACAGCACAGAATTAAAACACAGGTGTTCAAATAATTGGATTTGCTAATTTTAAAACTCAGTATTAAGTAAAATTCCATATGCCAATTATTCGCAAGAAAATCTAAAATGTCATCTTGGTCTTACACTAAATACTGCATGTTGTCAAATCAGCAACATGCAGTATTCACAAGCACAGCGAAACAACGACATACGTACAGAACAGCACTGGACACTAACACAGCTCATGCAACTTCTCCTCCTACCTGATTTTGGATTTTCTTGGTCTATTAGTCGTCTCCTCTTCTGCATCAAACAGGGAAACATCTTCAGTGTCATCATTACTACCCTAGTAGGAAAAATAAATGGTCAAGAAGCAAAAGGATATTCAGTGTTTACACAGTCACTGCATGCAAAACTGCATACTCATCAAAATAGAAGATAAAATAATGTGGTTACAGCATCAGGAATTCAAAACCTAGGAAAAGGACACATGCAGATCCTCCATCCCACCCTCCTCAAATCATCTGGCAAAAACCCCAGGTAATAATACAAGTCTCAGCTGCTCCATTCCTGCCCGTAGGCTACACTTTCTGAGAAAACTCTGGGGTGCAGGTGATGCTACTACAAACTTAACACCTATCCTCACCTGTTCTCTCCCAAGTCACAGAGCAAGCCGAGGCTACTGGGGATAATCTCAAGGTTTCTGGCTCCTTCACAAAATCATCTGACTGCATCCTTAGTTCCATGACCCCTTCTCACAACTCCTTCTCTTCTTATCCAAGGCTAAACCAATTATTTGTGCTCAGAATAACTTCTTTTCATACCTCCTCGGGGACTTGTTTCATCATTTTCCCCTTTATTTACATTTTCTTCTACCTTCAAGTCTATCTATTGGATCTTTTTTTTGTTGTTGTTGTTGTTGAAATGGAGTTTTGCTCATCACCCAGGCTGGAGTGCAATGGCATGATCTTGGCTCACTGCAACCTCCGCCTCCTGGGTTCAAACGATTCTCCAGACTCAGCCTCCCAAGTTGCTGGGATTACAGGTGAGTGCCATCACGCCCACCTAATTTTTGTACTTTTAGTTAAGATGGGATTTCGTGATGTTGGCCAGGCTGGTCTTGAACTCCTGACCTCAGGCGATCTGCCCGCCTCGGCCTCCCAAAGTGCTGGGATTACAGGCATGAGCCACCGAGCCTGGCGTCTACTGAATCTTTCTAATCAGCATATGCATATAAACTTCTTCAAGGCCACTTATTAGGCAAAAAAGATTTTAAGAACCCTGATCCTGAATCTCCCCTTCAATCCTCTACCTTCCCAAAGCATTGCTTCCTTTTACAACCTTAGCCTTTTTTTTTTTTTTTTTTTTTTTGAGATGGAGTCTTGCTCTGTCGCTCAGGCTGGAGTGCAGTGGCACGGCCTCAGCTCACTGCAACCTCCGCCTCCTCGGTTCAAGCGATTCTCCTGCCTCACCCTCCCAAGTAGCTGGGACTACAGGTGTGTGCCACCAAGCCCGGCTAATTTTTTGCATGTTTTTAGTAGAGACAGGCTTTCACTGTGTTAGCCAGGATGGTCTCGATTTTATGACCTTGTGATCCACCTGCCTTGGCCTCCCAAAGTCCTCAGATTACAGGCGTGAGCCACCTTGTCCAGCCCCATAACCTTAGTCTTCTAAGAGTGGTTCACACCTCAATTCACTGCAATTCCCCTCAATGACAACGAACCTGCTCCTGTTCCTCTCCTAGTGCCACTCAACAGCCTCCCTGCCTTTATCCCTCTCTATTCCAGCCTCTCCTCTACATTACCCAGAGCAATCCTCCCAATATGGAAATCATACCATGTCACTCTACTGCTTAAATTTTTCAATGGCATCCCTACAAGTATAGGATAAAATTTAACTCCTTCACATAAAGCATAGAAGATCACGGAATCTAATGCCCCATATTTGCTTCTGACATTGTCTTCATTGAGCACTGTTGAGCACTAAAGCAATACTGTTAACTACATAGTCTCTAAGAAACACTGCAATCTCTCTCCCATCTCCTGCCTTTCACATGTTGTCTCAGAAAACTCTTCCCTTCCCCATGCCCTGCTCACTGCCAGGCAAATACCAAATCATCCTTCAAGTTTTTTAGCTCAAATACTGAAACAGCTGAAAACCTGTCTCTGAAAACCCCATGTTCCTACAGCACTTGGACAAATCTCCATTTGAACAATTATCTCGGAGTATTCTTATTGCAAGTCTACCCACTCCTACCTCCATATATAAACTGCTGGAAGACCTGGAGAACAAGGTCTTTTTTTTTTTTTTTTTTTTTGTGAAACAGTCTTGCTCTGTCGCCCAGGCTGGAGTACAGTGGTATGGTCTCAGCTTACTGCAACCTACTGCAACCTCCACCTCCTGGGTTTAAGTGATTCTAGTGCCTCAGCCTCCTCAGTAGTTGGGATTACAGGAGTGTATCTCAGCTAATTAGCCTGGCTAATTTTTGTATTTTTAGTAGAAACAGAGTCTCAACATGTTAGCCAGGCTGGTTGCAAACTCCTGACCTCAAGCGATCCGCCCACCTCACCCTCCCAAAGTGCTAGGATTATAGGTGTGAGCCACCATGCCCAACCAGGACTGTCTTTGCATTGTAATAAATCCTCATGTCTAGCAGAGCATTCAGCCAAGTGGTACAATATTTGTTGAAGGCATGAGTAAATAAGCAAAGGAGGCTGTAATATACAGCTGACTGTGATCAGGGCTGAGAAATCTAAGTACAAATGGGAGCTGGGGAAGGAAGCAAATCATTCCTACTACAGGGCACTGGAGAAGTTTTCTGGAGGAGAGTTTATCAGCTGGGCCCTGATAGTCCGCATAGGCCTCCCTAGACTAGGTATATTTTGAAAGGCACAGGTGGGAATACAGGAAGTTTGTCTAAGAAATGGCCAAGTAGCCCATGCAGTAAGTGATGGATGGGAGAAGCTCCTATTGAGCTAAGGCTGAAAAGGTAAAATGGATTCAGATCTATGAGACTAGTGGTTCTCAACCTTTGCTACAATTAGAATGCTCTTTTATTTAAAAAAAAAAAAAAAAAAAAAAAAAAGCTGATAATTGGGTCCAGCCCTCAGTGGTTCAGATATAATTGCTTTGAGGTGTGATCACAATGTAGAGCCAAGATTGAGATCCACCGTATGATGTTATGAATAAAAAGCTGAGGCCTTCTGCTCTTGATCCCAACAGTCTAATCGCCATCCAGCAGCCAGGGAGACTTTTTCACATCAAATCATATAATTCCCCTACTGAAACCCCTCAGCACTATGACTAAAAAACAGACTCCCTATCATGATCTATCATGATCTGGTACCTGCCAATCTCTAAGACCTTATCTCAGGCCACTCACCCTTCATGAACTGTGGCAGGCTGAATATCTCCTCACCCCTGCCAAAGATGTTTAGGTTCTAATCCCCGGAACCTGTGAATATGTGAATTTACTTGGCAAAAAGAGTTTCACAAATGGGATTAAGTTAAGGATCTTGAGGTCAAGAGATTACCCTGGATTACCCAGGCTGGCCAGATGATGTGATCGCAATGGTCCTTACAAGAGAAACAAAGGAGGGTCAGTCAGAGAAGGTGATGAAACAAGCAAAGTAGAGATCAGAGACAGAGATTCGAATACGCTGTGCTGATGGCATTAAGATGGGGAAGGGATCCCAGGTGTTTAGAAGCTGAAACAGGCAAGGAAACTCATTCTCCAGAACCCCTACCCACACCTTGATGTTTAACCCCTGGAGCCTCATTCTGGACTTCTGACCACCAGAACTTTACAACAGTACATAGGAATTTGCTGCTGCAGTACCAATAGGAAATTTATACAGTACCTAAGCTCCTGCCAGACTGGCTTTTTTTTTTTTTCTTTTTGAGACAGGGTCTGGCTCTCGCCCAGGCTGGAGTGCAGTGGAGCAATCAGGGGTCACTACTGCAGGCTCTGCATCTCAGCCTCCTGAGTACTGCAAGCCACCATACCTAATATTTTAATTTCTTGCAGAAATGGGGTCTCGCTGTGTTGCCCAGGCTAGTCTCAAACTCCCGGGCTCAAGCAATTCTCCTGCCTTGGCCTCCCAAAGTTCTAGGATTAGAGGCATGAGCCACCACGTCCAGGCTGGCCTTCTTTTCAGTTCCTTAAACATGCCAAACTTAGGCCCCAGCAGGTTCTTTTGCACTTTTGGTTCATATTACCTAGAATACTTCTCTTACCCTGCTCTTTGAAACACTGATTTCTTCTCATTTATTCAGCAAATACTGAGTGCCTACCAAGTGCCAGGTACTGCTGTAAGTGGTACAGATTAAAAAAAAAAAAAGACAAATAGCTTTGCACTCTTGGAGTTACATTTACTAATGTACATTTACTAAGATGGGGAAGACACAAAAGATTTCGGGGCAAAATCAACAGTTTGATTTTGGACATTTTAAGATGCTAGTATTTTTAAAACCAAAAAGCATTGAGAGGGAGATCCACTGGAGTGTTCTAACTGTAAGACTGCATGTTCTGACTCACCTGTTAAATAGAGAATTCTGGCTACTGTAGTAAAATCTTGAGGGGGAGGGGAGAGGAAGGAGGGACAAAGGCACGAAGCTAGGAGACTGGTTAGAAAAATACTTCAATCACGAGGCCAAGAAGTAATGGCTTGGTCTAGGGTGAATGAAGTGGAGGTGATGAAAAATAGATCCCAAATACATTTTAAGGTAGAGCTGACAAGATTTGCTGATGAGTTGACTGGAGAGGTGGAGGAAGGGTAAATAAAAGGAATCAAGGAAGATTCCAAAGTTTTTGTCCTGAACAACTAAAAAGATAAAGATGGCTAAGACAGATTCTTGGCATTCCAATAATTAGAGATCACAAAGATAAAAGGAATAGGCAGTGGGGACTGAAAAAGAAGTACCAAGGAACATGAGGTGAGCCAGGAGGGGGTAGTGTCCTGGAAACCAAACGAAGTGCCTCCAGGAGGAGGATCCATCATCTGTGTCAAATGCTGCTCACAAGTAAGATGAAAACCAAAAAGTGACCACTGTATTTTTTCCTCTTCTTCTCTTTTTGAGACGGAGTCTCGCTCTGTCGCCAGGCTGGAGTGCAGTGGCGTGATCTTGGCTCACTGCAACCTCCGCCTCCCAGGTTCAAGCAATTCTCCTGCCTCAGCCTCCCGAGTAGCTGAGACTACAGGCAAGGGCCACCACGCCCAGCTAATTTTTGTATTTTTAGTAGAGACGGGGTTTCACCATGTTAGCCAAGATAGTCTCAATCTCTTGACCTCATGATCCGCCCACTCCGGCCTCCCAAAGTGCTGGGATTACAGGCATGAGCCACCGCGGTCAGCCACTTTATTTTTTTTTTTTTTTTTTTTTTTTTTTTGAGACGGGAGTCTTGCTCGCCGCCCAGGCCTGGAGTGCAGTGGGCCGGCTCTCAGCTCACTGCAAGCTCCGCCCTCCCGGGTTCACGCCATTCTCCTGTCCTCAGCCTCCCGAGGTAGCTGGGACTACTAGCCGCCTCGTCGCCCGGCTAGTTTTTTGTATTTTTTAGTAGAGACGGGGTTTCACCGTATTAGCCAGGATGGTCTCAATCTCCTTGACCCCTCATGAATCCGCCCGTCTCGGCCTCCCAATGTGCTGGGATTACAGGCTTGAGCCACCGCGCCCGGCCGCCACTTTATTTTTAACAGGTCATCAGGGACCTCAGTTCCAGTATGGTTGGGAGAGGAGAAGAAAGGCTGACTAGAATGAATACAAGAGAGAATGGAAGAATTAGAAGACAAGTATATATGATACAAGTCTTTAAAGGAAAAAGAATGAGGTGACAAGTCAAAGAGCATATGGTGTCAAGTTTTCATTTTTTAAGGTAAGAGAAATTAAAACATGTTTATATGTTGATGTGAAAAAACGTTTAAAATGATTAAAAAAAGAAAGAGAATTACTAGAACAATGCCTTCCAGTAGGCAAGAAGAGATGGAAACCAGGACACAGTAGACAGGAAGACCTAAGAATGGAGCACGGACAGTCCAATTATCACACAAGAACATGAGACCATGAGTAAACATGCAAATAAATAGGCAGCTAGTGTGAAAATTGTCTTCCGATGGCTTCCATTTTCAGTGAAACAAGAAGCAACATTACCAGCTGAGAGAGGATAAGAGAAGAAATGTTGAAGATTTGAGTTTTAATAGTTGCCTAAGGTGAGAGGGTGACGGGGCTATAGAAATGGAGAATGACCGCCTGGCAGCACTAAGGGCTCGACTGAGGTTCGCGTCACAAACTTACCAAGTGGGAACAGTCGGCTGGGCCTTGCTCTCGCCTGTAATCCCAGCACTGTGGAAGGCCGAGGCGGGTGGATCACCTGAGGTCAGGGGTTCAAAACCAGCCTGGTTAACATGGTGGAACCCCATCTCTACTAAAAATACAGAAATTAGCCGGGCATGGTGGTGGGCGCCTGTAATCCCAGCTACTCTGGAGGGTGAGACAGAAGAATCGCTTGAAGCCGGGAGGCGGAGGTTGCAGTGAGCCGAGATCGCGCCATTGTACTCCAGCCTGGGCAACAAGAGTGAAACTCCATCTCATAAATGAATAAATACATACATAAATAGTGGGAACAGTCGGCATGGTTGTGTTTCTCCAGCCTCATCCGGCCTGGGTGCCAGGTTCAGATGTCAGAAGCATGTGAACCTGAACAACTCCATCTTCAACAGCAGCTGGGTAAAATGAGGCTGAAACCTACTGGGCGGCATTCCCAGACAGGGCATTCTAAGTCAAAGGATGAGATATGAGGTTGGCACAAAATACAGGCAATAAAGACCTTGCTGAAAAAACAGGTTGCAATAAAGAAGCCAGCCAAAACCCACCAAGACCAAGATGGCCACGAGAGTGACCACTGGTCATCCTCACTACTACACTCCCATCAGCGCCATGCCAGTTGACAAATGCCACGGCAACATCAGGAAGTTACTATGTTCTAAAAAGGGGAGGAATGAATAATCCACCCCTTGTTAACCATATCACTAAGAAATAACCATAAAAATGGGCCACCAGCAGCCCTCCAGGCTGCTCTATGGAGTAGCCATTCCTTTACTTTCTTAATAAACTTGCTTTCACTTTGCCACTTTGCACTGCAGACTCACCCTGAATTCCTTCTTGCCTGATCCAAGAACGTTTTTGGGACAGAGGGAGTCTCCCTCTGTAGCCAAGCTGGAATGCAGTGGCCCAATCTCGGTTGACTGCAACCTCCGCCTCCCCAGTTCAAGCGATTTTCCTGCCTCAGCCTCCGAGTAGCTGCGACTACAGGCGTGCACCACCACGCCCAACTAATTTTTGTATTTTTAGTACAGACAGGGTTTCACCATGTTGGCCAGGATGGTCTCAATCTCTTGACCTCATGATCCACCCACCTCGTCCTCCCAAAGTGCTGGGATTACAGGCGTGAGTCACCGCGCCCAGCCAAGGACCCTCTTTTGGGGTCTGGATCAGGACGCCTTTCCTGTAACATAGCTGAACTCAACCATTATTAGATTTTCTCCACTCAAGGCATCTCCTCATAAGCAGTCTTTTCTGACCACAAATCTTCGTTGTCCTATCCTCAGACACTTGCTATTTCATCACCCTGCCTTTGCAATTATCTGAAAATATCTTTGGTTATATAATGTATCATGTCTCCCCACCCCACTCCCATCTCGTAGAACCCACTTCTCTAACCCGAAAATACGGGGCAAAAAAATTGTCTGTACTGGTCACAGCCCTATCCCTGGGCCTACAACCATGTCTGAGTCATAGTAATCCCTCAATAAATTATGTGTGAGCCGATAGAAAAAAAACACGTAAGACAATCTAAGTGACTATAAACACTAGCTTTTTTCTAAAAAGAAGAGATTATTAAATTAATCTTACTAGTCTCCGGTTGCCAACACGTGGACTACAATTTAAGAGAACTAAAGAGAAAATCACCAACATTTGTTTGGGAAGAGTAACTTGAAAGCGAGGCTCTGGCGGTGTCGCCGATTCCTACAAGATCGCATCGCAGCCCTGGGGGTCAGGGATCTAAGAGGCCCGCAGGCCGCTACTCCCCACCTCCACCCCGCACTAAGGGCTGAAGAAAGAGAGACCCCCGTTCGGGCTGGTCAACAACGGGCGTCTCCACAGCCGCAAGCAGTACCTGCTCGGTGCCGCACGAGTCACGCCTCCTCCAGAGGCCTCAGAACCCCCAGCTACCCTCCTCAGACAACTACCCACAGCCTTCCACTCCCGACCGCCCCGCTCATCCTCGACTTCGAGTAGCGGGGGCAGGGAAGGCGGACTCCAGTCCCAAGGAATCTGCAGAGCCCGTCCCAGGAGCCGCCATCCTCCCTGCGCGCCCTCAGCCCCTCACCTGCTGCAACATGGCGGCCCTACGCCAGCCTTACTTCCGGGAGCCACGTCAGCGCAGCAGCGTACGGGTCCGGGTCGGAACTGACGCGACTCGTCACCAAAGGCCAGGAGGGACCACTGTAGGCGCCTCAGTCCCGCTTCACTTCCGCTTTGAGGGAGCAACGCCGGAGAAGTAACTCCGGGGGCGGAGCGAGCGGGGGCGGAGCTGCTGTGTGGGGCGGGGCGAGAAGCGCGGACACGGCGGAGGCGGAGCCTGGAGCAGGAGCGAAAACCGGCTGGGAAAGGCATTGGGACCACAGTGGGCTCTTAAGTGGAAAGCTTCTTGGTCTGTTTTGAGGAAATGTTTGCTGTCCATCCAGTGCAAATTCTGAAGTCGTTCCCGCCAGCGTCGCTACCCGGAATGCAGGAGGTCGGGGTTTTAGTCTCTAATTTAATTTTCTTTGAATATTTTACAAAGACATACTCCTGTACAGTATTACTTTTGTACTTTAAATTGTAGAAACAACTTTTTAAAATATGTGCTTGCGAAGAAGTAAAACGTTAAGAAAAACAAGGCAGGGGGACTCTAGAGTAAGTAATGGACGGCATTATTATGGGAGGTATAACCTTAGACGCCAGGAAACTAAGGAATAGGAGTTGAGACCTTGCACCCTGGAGCTTGGACGCCTGGGTCATCTATTGCCAATCGTATCACCAACCTTTATGTGCTTCTTTCGTCAGTCGTAAAGTGGGGATGATAATGGTTTCGTTACTAGTAAATGGGAGTCGTTATTGTTATTACTGTTTTAAGTCCAGCAGCTCATGTGTGATCTTGCCTGAACAAAGGATGTGAAATTGAGGGGCGTTAAGTCATTTTTGAAACGGTGATGATGACAGTATTCTATCTATCTGGCCTAGTCAGACTGCTGTTGTTGGCATAGTGATATTTGCACGTTTCCTTGATTGAAGGGATTTTCTCTATTAAAATAACAAATTTTACGTGGCTGTTTGCCAGTGCCATTTAAAACCTAATATTCTAATAATGAAAGGGGAAAAAACACACACGCATTTCTCAAAGGCGAGAAAGTTCGGCAGCACAATCGCATTCGTGCCCTTGGAGATGAAAAGCTGACAAATTTGGGGCCTGTACATCCAGCCTGCCCATGGCAGGTTTTCAGTGGTCCACTCAGTGCTGTGGAGTTTTGTGGTGTTTTTGTTTTTTAAGGCATTCTGTTTTCATTCATCACCGTCTTTTAATTTTTAATAGCTAGTTTTTAAAGCTAATTTTGTATTTTTAGTAGAAACGAGGTTTCACCACGATGGTCAGGCTAGTCTCGAACTCCTGACCACAGGTGATCCACCCGCCTCAGACTCCCAAAGTGCTGGGATTCCAGGCGTGAGCCACCGCGCCTGGCCAAGGCTTGAACTTTCTGATGGGCCATAGCTCTTGTAGTGGGCTGCAGTCTTCTAAATTACCTGGTCCCTGACACCATAGTCCAAAGGTTTAAGCAGAAACCTCAATGCCCTTGATGATACTGGCCCTCTTTGTACAGAGGATATTATGCTAATTCTCATCCTTAGATGTGGTCAAATGCAACAGGTCAACCCCATTAAGGGCTTCCCCTTTTAAATTCTTAATGGGTTTCATCAGGCTTCTATGCAAAAATGCCAGAAAACTCCAATGCATTACCCTGATATAATCCCATAACTTTATTTGCCGGAAGAACTAATAGCACTAAATTGATAGTGATGAATGGTATCTAATTTCCAATGATCGTCTCCCCATCCCCCATCAACGAAACTGGGCTTTCCTAATGCTCACTAAATTTTTTTTCAGTGGGAGTACAGATGCTAATCTCACCCAACCTCCTTCTGTTTTCTTATTTTGATGATATCAGATATTTGGCTCAGAGGAAGATAATTGGGAGTTCCCACATTAATTACCAGGAAAAAACAGTCAAAAGAAAAGAAAAAAAAAAAGAAAAGGCCAAATAGCAACATCCACTGGGCTGTTTATTGTAAAACATTGTAATTTCCCAAGGCTGGTTCAGATAAATACATTTTGTCCAAGTTCAGGGGCTGCTGTTTTCCCTTGCTTCATGAAATTATCAATAGGCAGGCCTTTGATTTTCCTGATCCATGCAGCTTTGCTGGCTTTTCCTGGATCAACCACTCCAGTGGACTCCCTGGCCTGATATTCCTCCATCTTGGCTTCCTGGTGCTCTTTCTCCTCCTTCACAGTCAACAGCACGAACTCAGTGTTCACTCTAAGGGGATCAAGGGCTGTGTAGATGCGAGGCCGTTCTTTGTTAAGAGATAGGGTGGCTGTGCCCACTTGTGGAGCTAGCATGCGGTTTGGTTTAATGACCTGCATACTGGTCAGGGGACTGCACACTGCCCTTTCAATTGAACTGGTCACTTGGTCTCCACCCTTTAAGCTGCCAGAGAACCTGGAGCGGATAATCATGGGCTGCGGCAAGGTGGACTGGACTCTGGGACTGTGCAAAGAGATCTTCAAGTTGGGCTGCAGTTTCTGGATTTCAAGGGGAATACTGATTTGTTTCACATCTGTAGGAGGATTGCTCAATCTCAACCGATCAACTGCATGTTGGATTGATTTTCCTTTGAAATTCAAGACCTTCCTTGGGTATGAAATTGAAGGTCCCCAGACATCAATAATTTCTGTTCGGGGCCTACAGGGATAGGCGAATTTCCCGGAATTATGGGCTTGCTGCAGGGCGCTGACAGTCAGGAGGAATTGGTCAGGTGACATAGGAATTTTCCAAGACTTTTTCTTTGGGTGATTGAGCAGTTTTTCAGGAGTTTCCAATTGTCCTTGTTTTTGTGCTTTCTCGACATCATCTGCTTCTTCAAAAAAAGAAAATGAAAAAAAAAATCGGCATTCTGTGAAAAATATGAAGTACATATGCATTAAGTACTTGGGCATTCAAACTTCAAAGCACATTGAGGTCTTTGTTGCCCAACAGGTATGCCATCATACAGGCAGGCATCCTCAGTCGTATTAGAAATGCTGATACTAGAAACTATTTAATAAAACTAGTTTTAAATAAAATGCTAGTATTGAGTAAAGTATATATTAGCCTCTAAGTGTGCATATTTTGAAGGCAACATGTGATTTCGATGCTCCACTTATTTTTGAAAATGTGAAGTTGGGGCCGGGAGCAGGGGCTCACGCCTGTAATCCCAGCACTTTGGGAGGCCGAGGCAGGCGGATCACGAGGTCAGGAGATCGAGACCATCCTGGCTAACACAGTGAAACCCCCCTCTCTACTAAAAATACAAAAAAGTAGCCAGGTGTGGCGGCATGCGCCTGTAGTCCCAACTACTCAGGAGGCTGAGGCAGGAGAATAGCGTGAACCCAGGAGGCAGAGCTTGCAGTAAGCCGAGATTGTGCCACTGCACTCCAGCCTGGGCGACAGAGCAAGACTCCGTCTCAAAAAAAAAAAAGAAAATGTGAAGTTGGGAATGACCTTCACATCTCATTTATGATTCACACAAAGCAGATCTTAATAAATTTATAGTAGCATAACTGTATTTTTCAACAATAATTATATTGCAAAATTTGATCTTTACCTTATTAATCAAATTTGACTCCAAATAATCTTGAATGTTGCCCAAAATAAAACCTGTCTTCAGGCCAGGTGCGATGGCTCACGCCTGTAATCCCAGCACTTTGGGAGGCCTAGGTGGGTAGATCACCTGAGGTCGGGAGTTCGAGACTAGCCTAACCAACATGGAAAAACCCTGTCTGTACTAAAAATACAAAAAAATTAGCCGGGTGTGGTGGCAGGCACCTGTAATCCCAGCTACTCAGGAGAATCGCTTGAACTCAGGAGGCAGAGGTTGCAGTGAGGCAAGATGACGCCACTCCACTGCAGCCTGGGCAACAGAGTGAGACTCCATCTCAAAAAAAAAAAAAAAAAAAAAAGGTGAAATCAAGAT
>NW_016810571.1:3472993-3482717 GCF_001698545.2 Rhinopithecus bieti
TGAAATCAAGATGTCAAAATCTTCCCTATTCTCCTTGCAAACTCAAAAGAGAATTTTCTCCTTTTATAAAAAAAGGAATTATGATGAGCTCATTGTTGTTCATTTGTCTTTTTTCAAATGATAATGTATTGTGGATCTCTTTCCAAGTTAGTATATACAAATCCTCATCATACAACGTTTAGCCATATATAATATTCCATACAATAGATTTTTAATTACTTAGCTATTGCCTGTTGGTGGACATTTAGTTTGTTAATGATCAACCTAGAAGAAAATGCAGACACCATTTTTATTTATACAAGGAAGTACAAAATGCCAGCTGACTCCCAGAGTTGGCACAGATGCAGTGGGGTCTCCCATGCATTGCTTGTGGGAGTGTAAATTAGTATAATATTTTTCAGGACAACCTTGGCAATATCTTTCTAGTTTTTGAATGCACTTATCCTTTGGCTTAGCAATTTCACTCGTAGGACTTTACCCTTCGGGTATACCTGTACCTGTACACTGACATAGGTTTATACAAGGATGTCCACTGTTAGCGCAGCCCTCATAAAACAATTGTTTTCCCCTCACCTTGAAACCAGTCTCTGCACAGAGCCTGTTCCAAAGAAACACTATTATACTAGTCAAAAATATTTGAAAGACATTTAAAATTTTTATCTATGTCCTTAAAAAATAACAAAGGGACATCCCAGTCATGAGTCATGATGTCCAGAAACTTTTTTTTTTTTTAGATGGAGTCTTGGTCTGTCACCCAGACCGGAGTTGCAGTGGCACGATCTCGGCTCACTGCAACCCCCACCCCTCTCTGGTTCAAGCAATTCCCCTGCCCCAGCCTCCCAGGTAGCTGGGATTACAGGCACATGCCACCACACCTGGCTAATTTTTTTATACTTTTAGTAGAGATGGGGTTTCACCATATTGGCCAGACTGGTCTCGACCTTCTCACCTCAGGCAATCCGCCCACCTCAGCCTCCTAAAGTGCTGAGATTACAGGCATGAGCCACCATGCCTGGCCACTTTTTTTTTTTAAGAGACTAGGTGTCACTATCACCCAGTGGTGCAATCATAGCTCACTGTAACGTCAAACTCCTGGGCTCAAAGGATCCTCCTGCCTTAGCTTCCTGAGTAGCTAGGAGGTGTGTGCTACCATATCTGACCAATTTTTTAAATTGTTTGTAGAGATAAGGGTCTCGCTAAGTGGCCCAGGCTGGTCTCCAACTCCTGGCCTCAAGGAATCCTCCCGCCTTGGCCTCCCAAAGCACTGGAATTACACGCATGAGCCACTATGCCTATCCCAGCAACACTTCTTAAAAGGCACATCCCCATCTCTCTCTCCCTTATCTCCTTATCTCACATATATAGCACCTGCCCCCAATCTCTCTCATACCTAACAAAGTCTCTTAAAATGCTCTCTGAAACCAGCCTCAACTGCCTGTTCTCTCTTTTATTGTGCCCATTTCTCAGCTTGATGACATAACAGTCCAAGAAGTGAGGAGGCTGGCAGGGAACACAGGTGGGCTGTCAGCCAAAAACCGGAAAAAAAGTTCTCCCTCTGTGGCCTCAAGTCAGAAAAGGGACAATTAAGGAAAACAGTCACTCTTGGGAGAAGCCAGGCATTGTATTCATTCCAGATTCTCAAAGACAAGCAAAGGTAGTGGCCTGCTGGAAAACAATAGGAAACTAGAGAGAGAGTTTGGATCTTGCCACTAATTCAGAATTAAGTATCACTGTTTGTCTTATCTCCTGCTATGGATTTTGCTTCCAAATTCTCTTGCCCACCATCCATGCCACTTGTTCCCTTATGAACAGAATAAACTCTCTTTTTACCATCTCTTCGGGGTGATTTTGACTTTCCTTGACTTTGAAGTTCCTCTATTAACACTGCTAAACTGAGATAGAGGAAGAAGCTGTAGTCATTATATACTTCAATTAGGGCATAAAATAATATAATAAATCATAATGGGGGCTGATAATTGGACTGATTTTTATACAAAATATCGCTATCTTGTTTATTATGGGTACATTATTATACATAATTATGGAGTACATGTGATATTTTGATACATGCATAAAATGTGTAATGATCAGATCAAGATAATTAGGATATCTGTCATCTTAAACATTTATCATCTCTTTGTGTTGGAAACATTCCAAATCTTCTCCTCTAGCTATTTTGAAATATACAATACATTATTGGTTTTTTGTTTGTTTGTTTTTAAGATGCAGTTTTGCTCCTGTTGCCCAGGCTGGAGGGCAGTAGCGCGATCTTGGTCACCGCAACCTCCACTTCCCGGGTTCACGCGATTCTCCTGCCTCCACTTCCCGAGTAAGGCTGGAATTACAGGCATGCACCACC
The DNA here is from genome assembly GCF_001698545.2 of Rhinopithecus bieti. NCBI lineage: Eukaryota > Metazoa > Chordata > Mammalia > Primates > Cercopithecidae > Rhinopithecus > Rhinopithecus bieti. The sequence goes on from NW_016810571.1 coordinate 3,475,353, forward strand.
ACGCCCGGCTAATTTTTTTGTATTTTTAGTAGAGACGGGGTTTCTCCATGTTGATCAGGCTGGTCTCAAACTCCCGACCTCAGGTGATCCACCTGCCTCAGCCTCCCAAAGTGTTGGGATTACAGGCGTGAGTCACCGCACCCAGCTATACATTATTGATAATTGTAGTCATCCTACTGTGCAACCAAACACTGGAACTTATATCTCTTCCATCTAACTGTATTTTTCTACCAAACACCATATTGTTTATTGTCCTATGAAACCAAGTAGTTACCTGGAGTCTGTGAAAAGTAAAGAGAGTGTAACAGCCTTCTAAATTGACTGTGTGACAGGGAAAAGTGAAGCCCTGGAAACTGAGTCACATAGCACAGCTGTTTTCCTGCTTCCATTAACCAGACTCCCTATTCTTCATTGAAACCGAGACTAAATGATGTGGAGATAGACACTCTTGTGATTGTCACCTCTTTACAGCAGAATGTTAAGCAACTCCCCTTGTGATTGTCACCTCTTTACAGCAGAATGCTAAGCAACCATTAGAGGTCATCAATAGTAGCCAATCTAGTCTTACATCTATATGTTAGCCTTTGTATGGAAAATTGAATTCTGTTCAGCACCTCTGTTTTTGTCTGTTTAAAGGATGTTCACTTTTCCCCACTCCAGGAGCACTGGTCACTAGTCTTTGGTGTCCCTGTGTCCCTGGATGCTGCCCTCAAACTTTGCACTTGGGTAAACTCTTTTAGCTAGATCCTGAATCTTTTGATTATTTTAGGTTGGCAAGTCTAAGGCCTAGATCGCATCCTGACTCCCCCTCCGACCCACTTTTCCTACTGTTAAGCATCAGCTAACACTCTCAGTTCCCTCCTCTCAAGAGATAGCTGACTATTTGTAGTGTGATATGCTTGGGGGTGATTTGTAGTTTTCTCTATAGATCTGTAGATCCAATTTCACCTGCCAAATATAGGGCTGGTATAAGGAAGGAGTCTTGCTACTCTCACCCACACAAAATTTGTTCTTTGGATATCTTATAAATGGCATTGGCCATGCCTGCACCCCCACCTACATACACACACACAAACGCACACACACCTGCTTTATACGTGAGATTTTTCCAGCTACAAACATTATCTCTCAGATCTAAAAACAATACATTCTGCATAGATCATTTTTCTGCTTATAACAACTTCTGTCTCTGTCTTGAAGAAATAGTTATGTAATATATGTTTTAAATTGGGGGGTTTGGGGGTATTGGTTGCTCACTTTTTGTTTCAGCGATATTAAAGCTAGTCTTATCTACTGTGCAAAGATTCTTATAAGTTTGAAAATCTTGCTCTTGCAGGCCAGGCGCGGTGGCCCACACCTGTAATCCCAGCACCTTGGGAGGCTGAGGCGGGAGGATCACCTGAGGTTGGGAGTTTGAGACCAGCCTGATCAACATGGAGAAACCCCGTCTCTACTAAAAAAAAATACAAAATTAGCCAGTCGTGGTGGCTCATGCCTGTAATCCCAGCTACCCAGCAGGCTGATGCAGGAGAATCGCTTGAACCTGGGAGGCGGAGGTTGCGGTGAGCTGAGATCGTGCCGTTGCACTCCAGCCTGGGCAACAGAAGCAAAACTCTGTCAAAAAAAAAAAGAAGGAAGGAAGGAAGGACTGACTAGATCGACTAGATCTTGCAAACCAGAAGGTTCCCATTAACTGGGTGATAAATTGTTTGGCGGGTCAGAGAGAAAGGCTCCTACCTTTCTGGCTTCCTGGAGGGTTAGCATATATATCCTCAGGAAACCATTGGCCAAAATATTCCATAAAGGAACCAGTCCTCCCCCGCTCCCACCACCCCAACCAAACCCGATCTGCTCTGCAGGTTATCACTGAACTTGCTGGTATTTCCGTTCTTTACCTGAAGAGAACTTGGCCGGCTTCAGGAGTACTCGGGACTTGGGAGGTTTGCTCGGTAGGAGCTCTTGGATCACAGTTTGTTTACTGGATACAGATTCTCTCGGGCTGTGAACCTGCATATTAGACTTAGAGAGAATTTCCATGAGGCTATTTTCTTCTTTTTCCTCCTCTTTCTCCTTATTCTTCTTTTGTTTCGTTTTTTCCATGGCATACTGCCACTTTATGTGTTCAAACTGGAACATGAGAACATTGCTTTCTGTGTTGACCACCATCCTGGAACCGAAACAACAGGGTTGTCCACAAAAGGAGTATGGAGGCCACCGAAAGATGCACTGCAATTACCATCCCACCTGGTCTTTAGACCAAGGGAACAGTGCCCAGGTAATGACCAAACAGACTAGTAGTGTAGGCGACTGGAGGGTGGAGAGTGGTGAAAGTTACCAGGCCATGCAACAGGAGTCATTAGCTTTGTCACTCTTTTCTTTAAAAAATAAACATGATTGGGGCACATATGTTCCGATTGTTTTACTTCTCAAGTTAAAATGCTTTCTTATTTTTTTCTATTTTTTTTTATTTTGAGAGGGAGTCTCGCTTTGTCGCCCAGGCTGGAGTGCAGTGGCATGATCTCAGCTCACTGCAGCCTCCGCCTCCTGGGTTCAAGCAATTCTCGTGCCTCAACTCCTGAGTAGCTGGGACTACAGGCGCGCACCACCACGCCCAGCTCATTTTGTGTTTTTAGTAGAGACAGGGTTTCACCATGTTGCTCAGGCTGGTCTCAAACTCCAGGACTCAGTGATCCACCCGCCTCAGCCTCCCAAAGTGCTGGAATTACAGGCATGAGCCACTGCGCCTGGCCTCAAGTTAAAATGCTTTTAAATGAATTTCTGTTCCTGGAATGAGTGCCAAGTAGCTAGGGTGCCAAGAAGGTACTCTGCACACAGATGTCTTGAAATTCACTTTGTTTGTTTGTTTCAAGCACAGCTTCCAAACTCAATATTACTATTGCTGCTGGGAATGAGGAAAGCTCTCTAATGGGGAGGACTCCTCTCCTTCACAGACCCTCCACACAGACACCACACACTCCATGCTGTCACTCCAGGATCTCTGCACACACTCTAGATGTAGACAGAACATCTGTACTTTATAAAGTGAGATGATTTCTAACTTCTCTAATCCCCACTTCTATGCTCCGTAGACAAAGAGCTCCAGAGCTTGCCCTCCCTGTCCCCTGCCTGTCCCCCCGCAGCACTGCCTTCCCAACCCACCAGTTTTATAAGCAAGCAGCTTTCCCCTTTCTGTGCTCTTCCCTTAACTGTAAACAAGAAATGAAAACACTCTGGCAGGTTTCTTTCTGCTCCAAAGGCTGCAATGTTAAGACCTTAACCAACAGCATAAACTCTCTCGAAAAGTAACTTGTTTTGGCTGGAACTGCTGGAATGGAATGCAGGGTGTCATGCCAATAAGAAATCCCTTTTAGGCTGGGCGCGGTGGCTCAAGCCTGTAATCCCAGCACTTTGGGAGGCCAAGACGGGCAGATCACGAGGTCAGGAGATCGAGACCATCCTGGCTAACATGGTGAAACCCCGTCTCTACTAAAAAAATACAAAGATCTAGCCAGGCGCGGTGGCAGGCGCCTGTAGTCCCAGCTACTCAGGAGGCTGAGGCAGGAGAACAGCGTAAACCCGGGAGGCGGAGCTTGCAGTGAGCTGAGATCTGGCCACTGCACTCCAGCCTGGGTGACAGAGCGAGACTCCGTCCCAAAAAAAAAAAAAAAAAAAGAAATCCCCTTTTAGACTCAAGCCGAAAGGAAAACACCTTTCTTTGGATGCTGTGAGTGCAAACCGGTCAGAGCTTTTTTTTTTTTTTAAACAGCATGACTGAAAAGTGTTCATTAATTGAGGCTTATCACCAGGCTGCCCTCTTTAAGATGGTAAATAATACTAATGAAGTTTCACTAAAAAGAAGGCAATATGGTACAGGGACATTAAGTGATGTCTCAAGTGAGCTTGAAGTAGAATTTACAGGTTAGTTCTATTTGTTTTTTTTCATATAATAGCACCCTGAATCTATGCATATATAAAGCACAGTACTGTATACAATGCAGTCAGTCATGGTACTGGTTTTGTAAGCTCACCAGCTCAGCTCCCCCTCACTGTACCCCCTGTTGCTGTCACTCCCCACCCTCCTATATGCCTCTTTGCATTAGAAGTGAGGCATCAAAGATAGCTAGCTGATAGAGCTCTCAGGCAGCCAAAGGCATGATCAAAGAGCAAGCAGGGGCTGCACGTTGGTAGAACTGTGATCCTTACAGAAGCGTTATGTTGCACCCACTGCAATTCCCACAAATATCCAGGATGAATTAAGAGTCAAAATAAGCCGGGCATGGTGGCTCACAGCTGTAATCCCAGAGCTTTGGGAGGCCGTGGCGGGTGGATCACGAAGTTGGGAGTTCAAGATCATCCTGGCCAAGATGGTGAAACCCCATCTCTACTAAAAATACTAAAAATTAGCTGGGCATATTGGTGGGCGCCTGTAATCCCAGCTACTTGGCAGACTGAGGCAGAGAATTGCTTGAACCCGGGAGGCGGAGACTGCAGTGAGCCAAGATTGCACCACTGCACTCCAGCCTGTGCAACAGAGTGAAACTATGTCTCAAAAAGAAAAAAAAAAGTCAAAATGAACCATGATTGCTTCCTAATTACTAAGTTTTGTGCAAAGCCCTGTTAGTCCCCACAACAAGACTGTCAGAATCGTCACAGTTCTGACCTCCGCACCTATCACCCACCTGTTGCCCTGAATAAAGAAGGACAGCACAGGATCGCCTCTGCCATTGGCTTTTATCACCTTCATACAGTTCCCGTTGAGGAAATTGTAAATTCTGATCTTGCCATCTGCGCAGGCGCTGATGACCCGGAGGAAGACAAGGGACACGTGGAGCACCTCCCTGGAAGGGAATAGAACAGCAGGCAGTACCCATCCTCTCGTAAAATGCCTGGGTTTGTTAGTAGGTTGGGGGTATTTTGTGTGTGATTGGGAGGCAGTGGTCATAACTGGCCTTGAAATGGTGTTTGCTGTGATTTTTTTTTTTTTTTTTTTTTTTTTTTTGAGATGGAGTTTCACTCTTGTTGCCCAGGCTGGAGTGCAATAGTGTGATCTTGGCTCACTGCAATCTCCGCCTACCAGGTACAAGTGATTCTCCTGTCTCAGCCTCCCAAGTAGCTCAGATTACAGGCATGCACCACCACGCCTGGCTAATTTTTTTGTATTTAGTAGAGACAGGGTTTCACCATGTTAGGCTGGTCACGAAATCCTGACCTCAGGTGATCCACCCACCTCGGCCTCCCAAAGTGCTGGGATTACAGGCGTGCACCACCGCGCCCAGTATGCTGTCATTTTATAATTGTGGAACTAAACCATGAGCTACTCTGAAGACATACCTCTTTCCATTCTGCAGCTACTTTCCCTGCAATTAGGTCACAGGGCCACAGATGACAAAACAAAAGGGCTGATGTCACAATCTTTTTTTTTATCTAACATATAGATGTGACCATGTTTGTCTCTTGCAATTTGATTCCTAGCTTTTACTTATACAATAGTCATGCTGAGAATTATTTAATGTTTTGATTCCTTTTAAAATAGTATTATCGGCTGGGTGCAGTGGCTCACGCCTGTAATCCCGGCACTTTGGGAGGCCAAGGCAGGCGAATCACGAGGTCAGGAGATCAAGACCATCCTGGCTAACACGGTGAAACCCCATCTCTACTAAAATACAAAAAATTAGCCGGGCGTGGTGGCGGGCGCCTGTAGTCCCAGCTACTCAGGAGGCTGAGGCAGGAGAATGGTGTGAACCCAGGAGGCGGAGCTTGCAGTGAGCTGAGATCGAGCCACTGCACTCCAGCCTGGATGACAGAGCAAGACTCCAACTCCGTCTCAAAAAAATAATAATAATACTATTATCATATTAAAAACGAAAAAACAGGAAGGAAAATGATTATCATTATATAAAGCAAATAGTTTACATTTGAGCAGTTTCGTTTTTATCTTAAATTGGTGACTTTTATTCTTTCAGTGAAATATCCTTAAGGAAAATTGTATCCAGGGATGAAATTTAGGAATGTCCTTTTTTGATGGCCAATAGGAAAAGGGAGGGGGGACCAGGAGAAGATCTAGACAGATTCCTCCAACAAAATCTTTTCTAGAACCTTTCTGGGTTCCAATTAGACTCCAGATATGTGGAGTATTCAATTCTAAGAAGTATAATTTCCCTATTCCTGTTAATGATACCAAAAAGTTGAATTTGATACCACCAATTTGTTAGATTCTATATGCAAAGCAAGTCCATCAATTCCTGCCAGCTCTACCCATTCAAGGCCATTCATGGCCTAGTTCATGTGCTACCTTCTCCAAAAAGCCATCTCTTATCTTAATTCCGTCCTACATCTCCCCCCATCACACATGTACACAAATTTCAAGTATACTTTCATATTCTCTTGGGCACAACTCATATCACTGCATGCTTATCACCTAGCACAGCACTCAGCCCATAGTAGGTCCTTAATATATATTTGTTGAAAAAGTGACTGTCTGCTCATGTTTTCAGAGTATGGTCATTGCTACAATGTGTTAAAAGAATGACGTCCACCCTATGCCATTCGGCCTCAGACTTGGTCAGATCCCAGGATCAGATGAAGACTTTTCAAGGCCCCAACCATTAACCAAACAGAAATAACAAAGACCTCAAAAGGCAGGAGCATGATCAGCATACTCAAAGGACAGCAAGGAGGCAAATATGATGTGAACCCCTGATTATGTGAGATAGATAGATAGATAGATAGATAGATAGATAGATAGACAGACAGACAGACAGACAGAACTCAGCTGTAAAATAAGTATTAAAAACTCTAACAAGGCCAAGCATAGCAGCTTATGCCTATAATCCCAGCACTTTGGGAGACTGAGGTGGAAGGATTGCTTGAGACCAAGAGTTTGAGACCTTGGCTCTAAAAAAACATTTAAAAATTAGCCAGGAGCATGGTGGTGTGTGCCTGTAGTCCCAGCTACTTGGGAAGCTAAGGTGATAGGCTAACTTGAGCACAAGAGTTTTACGTTATGAGGTCATAGTGAGCCATGATTGCACCACTGCACTACAGCCTGGGCAAAAGAGTAAGACTCTAGGGGAAAAAAAAAAAGAACTAAAGAATGAAAGAGAAAGAACAAAAGAAAGAAAAAGACAGAGAAAGAAAGGAAAGAAAAGGGGCGGAGCAAGATGGCCGAATAGGAACAGCTCCAGTCTCCAACTCCCAGCGCGAGCGACACAGAAGACCGGTGATTTCTGCATTTTCAACTGAGGTACTGGGGTCATCTCACTAGGGAGTGCCGGACAATCGGTGCTGGTCAGCTGCTGCAGCCTGACCAGCGAGAGCTGAAGCAGGGCGAGGCATCGCCTCACCTGGAAGCGCAAGGGGGAAGGG
>NW_016810571.1:3483930-3496327 GCF_001698545.2 Rhinopithecus bieti
AAAAAAAAAAAAAAAAAGAAAGGAAAGAAAGAGAAAGGAAAGAAGGAAAGGAAAGAAGGGAGTCGGAGGGGGGGGGGGAGGAGGGAAGGAGGGAGGGAGGGAAAGGGAAAGAAGAAAGACCCAACAAATTTCTAAATTTTTTCAAGGTGGAACTATAATAACTTTGATGGTATCCTAAGCACAACACAATCTGCCAATCATGTACTCCAGCACTGGGAGAGATGCCATGTGATGGAAAAGTTTGCCTCTTCATGTATCTCATTTGATCTTGCTGAGCTGAGTCCATACTTCTCTTCCCATAGATCCCTGTGATATTTGGTAGTTCAGTCTATATCATTGTAGCCTAGTAATTAAAACCACAAGCTTTGGGATCAGAAAACCTGGGATCAAAATCTGACTCTACCACTTATGGGCTGCATAACCTTCAGAAAGTAATTTAATCTCTCAGTCTTCAGTTTTCTTTTTTCTTTTTTCTTTTTTTTTTTTTATTTTGAGACGTAGTCTCGCTCTGTCACCCAGGCTGGAGTGCAGTGACACGACCTCACCAAAATTAATTTATCCAGACCTCTGGAAAATAATCAAAGGTTTACAGCAATCCAGGGAGGACTTACACAAGTAAAATGGCATAGTGTCAATAAGAATAATGAGACTTAGAGGTCAGGAGTTCGAAACCAGCCTGACCAACATGGTGAAACTCCATCTCTACTAAAAATACAAAAATTAGCCAGGCCTGGTGGTGCGCACCTATAATCCCAGCTTCTTAGGAGGCTGAGGCAGAAGAATCACTTGAACCCTGGAAGCAGAGGTTGCAGTGAGCCGAAATTGTGCCACTGCACTCCAGCCTGGGTGACAGAGCAAGACTATGTCTAAAAAAAAACAAAAACAAAAAGAATAAAGAATAGTGAGTCTTGTGACAGGTTAACTTAACTTAGTCCCACTTCCCACCTCCCCCAGCCCAGTGGTAGCCATGAAAGTAACAGCCTCCAGTCCTGGTGGTGGAGGGAACAGAATGGACCTCATTCTGACAACTACAACAACTACAGGGAAAAAAAAAAAAAAAAACTCACTAGAGGGGCTCAACAGCATATTTAAGCAAGCAGAAGAAGCGAAGTACTTGAAACAAGGTCAATTGAAGTTATGCAGTGTGTGGAACAGAAAGAAAAAAAGAATAAAGAAAAATTAATAGAGCCCCAGAAATCCATATAACATCATCAAACAAATCAATATATGCATAATAGGAGATCCAGGAAGAAAGTAGAGAAAGGGGCCGAAAGAATATTTGAAGAGATAATTGCTGAAAACCTCCCAAATATGATGAAAAACATTAATTTACAGGTCTAAGAAGCTCAATAAACTCTAACTGGGATAAACTACAAGAGGTCCACACTTAGATGCATCATAATCAAATTTTCAGACACCAAGGGTGAAGAGTATAATGAAAGCAACAAGAGAGAAGCAGGTCCTCATGTAAAAAGGATCCTCAGTAAGATTAATAGATGATTTATCATTAGAAAAGTATCGTAGTTGGCTTGGCATGGTGGCTCACGCCTGTAATCCCACCACTTCGGGAGGCCAAGGTGGGCGGATCACAAGGTCAGGAGATCAAGACCATCCTGGCTAACACGGTGAAACCCCGTCTCCACTAAAAATACAAAAAATTAGCCAGGCATGGTGGCGGGCCCCTGTAGTCCCAGCTACTCGGGAGGCTGAGGCAGAACGGCGTGAACCCGGGAGGTGGAGCTTGCAGGGAGCCGAGATCGCGCCACTGCACTCCAGCCTGGGTGACAGAGCGAGACTCCATCTCAAAAAAAAAAAAGAAAGAAAACTGTCGTAGTCCATTTTGTGCTGTTATAACAAGATACCATACACTGGGTAATTTCTAATCAACAGAAGCTTATTAGCTCATGGATTTAGAGGCTGGGAAGTCCAAGGCCAAAGGACTGGCATCTTGTGAGAACCTTGCTGTGCCGAAGGCAAAGGGAGCAAAAGAGAGAGGAAGAGAAGGCTGAAATCATCCTTTGATAAGGAACCCACTCCCACAATAATGAACCCATTCCCACCATAGCATTAGTCCAGTCCTGAAGGAGAGCCCTAGTGACCTAATACCTCCCATTAGGCTCCACCTCCTAACACTGTTGCATTAGGGATTAAGTTTCTAACTCATACTTCTTGGGGACACATTCACATTATAGAAAAGAGAAATGACAAGGATATTAAAATGACACACTAAAAATATCCATTTAACGCAAAGAAAGGCAACAATGAAATAATTCAGGAACAAAAATACATAAGACTATGGAAAACAGCATAATAACAGAAGTAAGTCTTCTTTTTTTTTTTTTTTTTTCTCTGGGGTCAGGGTCTCACTCCATACCTAGGCTGGAGTGCAGTGGTGAGATCATAGCTTACTGCAGCCTCAAATTCCTGGGCTCAAGCGATCTTCCCACCTTAGCCTCCTCCTGAATAGCTGGGACTGGATAGGACAACTAGTTAGAAGATCCACAAGGAAACAGAAGACACGAACAACATCATAAACTATCTAGAGCTGACATACATATACAGAACACTCCACCAAACAACAGCAGAGCACACATTTATCTCAGATGCACATGGAACATTCTCCAGGATAGACCATATGTTAGGCTACGAAACAAATCTCAATATATTTTGAAAGACTGAAATCAAAGTATGCTCTCCAACTACAATGAAATTAAATTAGAAATGAATAATGAAGGACATTTAGAAAATTCTTAATTATGTGGAAATTAAACAACCTTGTCTTAACCACTGAGTCAAAGAATAAATCAGAAAGGCAATGAGAAAATAGTTTTGAGATAAATGAAAACACCACCTATCAAAACTTAGGAAATGAAGCTAAGCAGTGCTCAGAGGGAAATTTATAGCAGTAGATGCCTACCTTTCTCCAATCAATAATCTTTCACCTTAAAAAACTTGAAAAAGATCAAATGAAACTCAAACCAGGAAGCAGAAGGAAAATAAAGATTTTAGCACAAATTAGAAATAGACAATTTAAAAATACAGAAAATCAAATGAAACCAAAAGTTGGTTCTCTCTTTATTTTTTTTTTTTTATTTGCTTATTTATTTACTTATTTTTGAGATGGAGTTCTGCTCTTGTTGCCCAGGCTGGAGTACAATGGTGTGATCTCAGCTTACTGCAACCTCGGCCTCCCGAGTTCAAACGATTCTCCAGCCTCAGACTCCCTAGTAGCTGGGATTACAGGCGCCTGGCTAATTTTTGTATTTTTAGTAGAGACGGGGTTTTGCCATGTTGGCCAGGCTGCTCTCAAACTCCTGACCTCCGGTGATCAACCCGCCTCGGCCTCCCAAAGTGCTGGGATTACAGGCATGAGCCACCGCACCCAGCAGTTCTCTTTTTAAAAAGTCAACAAACGGCCAGGCGTGGTGGCTCACGCCTGTAATCCCAGCATTTTGGGAGGCCGAGGTGGTTGGATCACCTGAGGTCAGGAGTTCGAGACCAGCCTGGCCAAGATGGCAAAACCCCATCTCTCCTAAAAAATACAAAAATTAGCCGGGTGCAGTGGTGGGTACCTGTGATCCCAGTTGCTCGGGAGTCCGAGGCAGGATAATCACTTGAACCAGGGAGGCGGAGGTTGCAGTGAGCTGAGATTGCACCACTGCACTCCAGCCTGGGAGAAAAAGCAAGATTCTGTCTCAAAAAAAAAAAAAAAAAAGTCAACAAACTATTAGCTAGACAATTGACAAATCTTTGACCAAGAAAATAAGAGAGAAGACTCAGATTACTAATATAAAGAATAAAGCAGGGGACATTTCTACTGACCGATGGAAATGTTTGTAATTAGATAGTGGTAATGGTTGCACATTATGAATATACTTTAAAAAATACTTTAAAAATTGAATTGCACACAAAAGTAGTGAATTTTATGTTATGTGAATCATATCCTAATTAAAATCGCAGCGAAAACAAATTACAATGTGAGCTATGGAAAATACATTAAGGAATAAAGTTTTTTTTGTTTTGTTTTTTGAAACAAGGTCTCACTTCGTTGCCCAGGCTGGAGTGCGGTGGCACAATCACAGCTCTTTGCAGCCTCAACCTCCCCAGGCTCAGGTGGTCTTCCCACCTCAGGCTCCCAAGTAGCTGGGACTGCAGGTGTGTGCCACCATGCCAGGCTAATTTTTGTATTTTTTGTAGAGACAGGGTTTTGTCATGTTGGCCAGGCTTATATATACTTTAAAAATTGAATTGCACACAAAAGTAGTGAATTTTATGTTATGTGAATCATATCCTAATTAAAAATCGCAGCGAAAAACAAATTACAATGTGAGCTATGGAAAATACATTAAGGAATAAAGTTTTTTTTGTTTTGTTTTTTGAAACAAGGTCTCACTTCGTTGCCCAGGCTGGAGTGCGGTGGCACAATCACAGCTCTTTGCAGCCTCAACCTCCCCAGGCTCAGGTGGTCTTCCCACCTCAGGCTCCCAAGTAGCTGGGACTGCAGGTGTGTGCCACCATGCCAGGCTAATTTTTTTTTTTTTTTTTGAGAAAGGGTTTTGTCATTTTGGCCAGGCTTTTTTTTAAAAAAAAAAAAAAAAAAAAAAAAAAAAGCACTACAGGCAGGGCACTGTGGCTCACGTCTGTATTCCCAGCACTTTGGGAGTCTGGGATACTATATACTAATATAAAGGTGGGTGGATCACTTGAGGTCAGGAGTTTGAGACCAGCCTGCACAACTTGGTGAAACCCTGTCTCTACTAAAAATACAAAAATTAGCCAGGCGTGGTGGCACATGCTTGTAGTCCCAGCTACTCAGGAGACTGAGGCAGGAGAATTGCTGGAACCTGGAAGACAGAGGTTGCAGTGAGCCAAGATCACGTCATTGCATTCCAGCCTGGGCAACAGAGCGTCACGCCATTAAAATAATAATAATAAAATATAAATAAAAATAAATTTATAAAAGGACACTACAAGTACAGAAGCTTTTCCAAAGATCATCATTCCTGTCAGTCCTATTTTGCATCCTCAGATTTCCTCCCTCATACCCATTCTGTCCCACGCTATGTGCAAAATCTTAATTTTGGTTGAAAAAATATTACATCAGGAATGGAAAGACCACTTTTTCCAGCCCTTCTTCCATCAAAGGACAGATAGCAACTATATCTGCTTTCTCACCTATGTCACATTCAAAAGATGCGTTATCAGTCCAATCGTTAGAACTTTCCAGAAAGGCAAGCTGTCAAATTATTCCTTGTTACCAATCAGTTAGATACATTTATTGAGCACAGAGCTCCTACAGACAAGTTGGGAGAAAGAGATCTACAAATGAGAGTATTGACCCTGTCTTCCAAATGTCTATGGTTTTTCTGTTACTATGCAGGACAGCAAGAGCTAATATGCATGGTACGTTAGGGGCTGTCATTCAATAGGAGTGGGAATTGTCTGAGAAGGTCTCATAGCAGAGGTGGAGGGAGAGGCTAGTGGTATGATGGAACCGTGACGAAATTGCTGGGCTTGCTGGGAACAAATTATTTTCTGCTCACTAACTAATCCTAATGAATCCTGCTTAGAAGATTTTAAAACATATAGTTGACATTTTCAGGTGATTTCATAAAGCTTGACTTCCTCCCGGAGATCAAGGCTTGATAATCCAGAAGGTTTACTAAGCTGGCTGGGTGGAGTTATAGTCTTGTGGTGGGGACTAAGAGGGCTTTGCACAAAACTCAGCAATCAGGAAGCAATCATGGTTCATTTTGACTCTTAATATCTAAGGGTAAGATAAGTCACTGTAGGCCAGAAAAAAAAGATCAATTTACTAAAAATAAGTTTCCTCTGATGGATCCCCTAGAAAGCCCACTTATTCTTTTTATTTTTATTTTTTTGAGATGGAGTCTCGCTCTGTCACCCAGGCTGGAGTGCAGTGGCGCCATCTCGGTTCACTGCAAGCTCTGCCTCTAGGGTTCATGCCATTCTCCTAACTCAGCCTCCCGAGTAGCTGGGACTACAGGCGCCCGCCACCACTCCCGGCAAATGTTTTGTATTTTTAGTAGAGATGGGGTTTCACGGTATTAGCCAGGATGGTCTCCATCTCCTGACCTCGTGATCTGGCCGCCTTGGCCTCCCGAAGTGCTGGGATTACAGGCATGAGCCACCACACCTGGCCAAAAGCCCACTTATTCTTTTAATCAATTAAGGTAGCATTTAGTTTCCTGGAAATTTTTATAATGCATTCAGGGAAAGAAGCTATATTCATGTAGTTTAAGAGTAGCATAAAGTAGCATATAAAACTGATGACCATGGCAGAATTGACCACAATACTCTTTCCAAACAAGCGCGGATGTGACCTCAGAATGCTTATTACTTGGCTCCAAGCAGCCACCACCACTAAATTTGAATTGGCATGTAAAATGAAATCCATTTGCTACCCTGGAATAGGATCCAGCCTGTAGACTTGTAGTTGTAAGTTCCTCTTTTTAAGCTCTCAGCTCTTTTAAAGTCTTTGGATCATTTTTAAGCTTTTGTGAGCGCAAGCATCCTGGGATAAAGACCAATTCCTAGAATTTTAAGTTTACTAGAATTGGCATTATTTGGGATGGTTCTACCAGTGTTCATATGTCTGCTAGCTATCAGGTATGAATTTATCATGAGGGTCATAAATATAAAATTTCAGGCCGGGCGTGGTGGCTCACGCCTGTAATCCCAGCACTTTGGGAGGCCAAAGCGGGCGGATCACAAGGTCAGGAGATTGAGACCATCCTGGCTAACACGGTGAAACCCCGTCTCTACTAAAAATACAAAACATTAACCGGGCGTGGTGGTGGGTGTCCGTAGTCCCAGCTACTCGGGAAGCTGAGACAGGAGAATAGCATGAAGCTGGGAGGTGGAGCTTGCAGTGAGCCGAGATTGTGCCAGTGCACTCCAGCCTGGTGACAGAGTGAGACTCCATCTCAAAAAAAAAAAAAAAAAAAAAGAATTCAATAACTTCTCAAAACCCCCAGCTCTATAGTTACTTCGCAAGAGAAACAAGGAAGAGTGGAAGAGGTTAATAGCCAAACAGAGAAGATGGTGGGGAAAAATGGGTCCCGGGTGGAAGAGGAAGGAAGCAGAGAGGGTGAAGTGCAGAGAACACGATGTCCACAGGGAGCAGAAGGTCTGCCAATGATTACAGTCTAGGCTATGACGGGGAAGGGAGGGACACCAGGTTCACCGCTCCAGGCTTCACAGGCACCTACTTGGGATGCCTGAAGGCCATCAGGCAGCGCTCATACTTCCCCACCATGCTCCAGGCCATGACCAGGCCATCAGTGCTTCCCGAGAGGAGATGCCACTGGTCGAAGAACAGGCACTTAACGGCTCCCTCATGGCCATTGAGAGTCTGCAAGAAAAGATACTACTGTCTTCAACTCAGACTGTGACTCCTCCAAGGACCAAAGCTGAGGCTTCTTCAGATGAATGCCAAAGCCACCCCCCACCAATCTGTGACTGCCATTCACTCGGTAGGTACCTGATTAGATAACCTTGCTTTCGCTGTAAGAAGGCCAATGGAGGCCGGGCGTGGTGACTTATGCCTGTAATCCCAGCACTTTGGGAGGCCGAGGTGGGCAGATCACGAGGTCAGGGGTTCAAGACCATCCTGGCCAACATGGTGAAACCCTGTCTCTACTAAAAATACAAAAATTAGCTGGGCATGGTGGTGCACACCTGTAATCCCAGCTACTTGGGAGGCTGAGGCAGGAGAGTCGCTTGAACCAGGGAGGTGGAGGTTGCAGTGAGCCAAGATTTCGCCACTGTGCTCCAGCCTGGTGACAGAGCAAGACTCTGTCTCCAAAAAACAAGAAAAGAAAAAGAAGAGAAAAAAAGAAGGCCAGTGGAGCCCATTCCACGTAGAGCTCTCTCTCTGGTTACAGAGGAATGGGATCAGGGAGGGGCCACGTTTCTGGTGGGTCTCTGTCTGGGGCAGACACTACCTTCTTGGAGTACCAGAAAGGGCCAGAAATCACTGTCCTTTGCTGTCAGAAGGATGAAGGCAACGTGTGCCATCCCAGCTCCTTGCCAGAACCCAGAGTGCACATGGGCCATCCCTGTGCCTGCAACTGCTGGATTGGCCATAGTGACAGGATTGGTGGGAAAATTCCACAGGCCAAGCCAGCCACTTTTCACTGTGATCCTGTGTTCCTGCTGCAAATCATGTGTCACCACCAACCGCTAAGGCCAGGGGTTCAGATCCAGCAAGAATATGTTTTATGACCATCCAATCACTTTCAAGACCATCCATGTTCTCTCTTCATTAGAGAGCAAAGAGGAAAAAAAATTCTCTGTTCATCCCCCAGTATTTTCTTCTTAGGAAAACAATGCTTTGTTCATCCCCTCACCCCATGCCAGAATGCAACACCTTTTTCTCTTTTTTTGGAGACGCATGATCTCAGGTCACTGCAACCTCCGCCTCCTGGGTTCAAGTGATTTTCCTGCTTCAACCTCCCAAGTAGCTGAGGTTACAGGCGCCCGCCACCATGCCCAGCTAATTTTTTGTATTTTTTTTTAGTAGAGATGGGGTTTCACTATGTTGGTCAGGCTGGTCTCGAACTCCTGACCTCATGAGCCACACGCCTCGGCCTCCCAAAATGCTGGGATTACAGGTGTGAGCCACTGCATCTGGCCCTACAGAGTGCAATACTCTTGAGGAGAAAAAGGTACTTCACCTCCACTGCTGTTAGAAGGCACTGAGCCCATAACTCATGCTAAGTCAGAATGCAGCCTTCCTCCACCAACCCCATGATACCGTGGGTCATGATGTGGGCAGTGGAGCCCCTACCCTCCATGGACTCTGAATGCCCCATTTTGGGGCCCTCCCCTTTAGAGCTTCAGGACTGTCCTTCTTGATGGCCATACTCAGTTGCTCTAGGATGACCTGAGGAGCTAGGTAGGGGGAGCCCACCCATCTCCTCCCCATTGCCCTTTCCCCCAAGGCAGCCCACTGCCCACTCACCTTTACCAACTGGGCCATGACAATGTGCCACACTTTCACCACCCCTCGCTCACAGCTGCTCACAATGTAGGTATCATTGATCCTGGTGGCCAAGATGGGGTCTTTGTGTCTAAACGTCTTCAGGCACTTCCCTGTGTCTATATCCCATACTGAACGGGAGGGAGAGAGAGGAAGAGATGGGAGTGGGGAAAAAGGGGGAAGAGGAAAGTTAACAGTGGAGTTCTGCTCCCCATCACAGAAGCAAAGACTCATCGAGCCCATCAAGTCAGACTCTAGAGGGACTTCCCCTGGCCTAGCACCTCCACAGGACAGGCTCACCAAGAGCTCATGTACCCACAGCACAGAGTGCCCTGAATACAGGTGGTTGGGGGAGCCCGCAATCCAGAAGACCTTGGCTATGGCCCTGGAACTTAGCCTTGAGGCCCAAGTTGGAGCTCATCTCCAATCAGCTGATTCATCAAGCCTGAAACATGCTTGCTATCAAGTAGATTTCATAAAAGTCATGGCATACAGCCTGAGTAGGGGCAGGTAAAATTAAAAAAAAAAAAAAAGGAAGAAAATCACGGCATACATGTAGTGTTGTCATTTTTCCCAGATGCTGTCTTCCTGACCCACACCTTCTATCCCCAAAATAAAAGAAGGTCGTCTACCCTCACTTACATTTTTAAATACTTCTGAATCTGACTTTTGGATTTTATGGAGAAATGGTCACGACTAGGGGTGGGTTTACTGCTGCTTCAACACAGACTGTGTTACAGCAACTGCCTGGCATCTTGTAGTGGGGATGAGAGTGGGTGGGTGGCAGAACAGGGTTTCCTAAAAGGAAGAAGTTGATGCCAGGCCCAGTGACTCACGCCTGTAATCCCAGCACTTTGGGAGGCCGAGACAGGTGGATCACAAGGTCAGGAAATCGAGACCAGCCTAGCCAACATGGTGAAACCCTGTCTCTACTAAAAAACAAAAATGAGCTGGGTGTGGTGGCACGCGCCTGTAGTCCCAGCTACTCGGGAGGCTGAGGCAGGAGAATCACTTGAACCTGGGAGGTGGAGGTTGCAGTAAGCCGAGATTGTGCCACTGCACTCCAGCCTGGCCACAGAGCAAGACTCCGTCTCAAAAAAAAAAAAAAAAAACAAGAAGTTAAAAGTGAACTCTATGAATTCAGGAATGAAAATATTAAAGTCTCCTTCAAAGGTGCTTCCCAAAAGCACCTTCTTCCTCAGGCAACAGGACAAGTGGCCTGAGAAAAAATATAACAACAACCAGAGTTGATACTTACATGGCACTAACAGTAAGCCAGCGACCACTCAAGGTGTGTGACATGCATGAGCTCATCTTCACAAGAAAAGTACTATTATTATTCCCCACTACACAGATGAGGAAACTGAGGCATAGAGAAGTTAAGTTGCCTGCTCAAGTCAGGTAGGTGGTGAGTGGCAGAGCCGGGATTTGAACCTAGGGAGTCTGGATCCAGAGGCCTTGTGCTTAACCATTTATGCTAGGTTAGCCCTAACTATGTAAGTATGCGTTCCTTCGCTTATATTTTATGTATATATCTTGGCCCATTTATAAAATTACCAATGGGGCTCTCGTGAGGATTAAATAATGTATGTTAAGCATCTGTCACAAAATTGGTACTCAGTAAATGGCAGCTGTTGTTGTTCATGGATTTATTATATTCCCCACTATATATTTATGTATCTGCTTCCATTAGGAGACTATGAGCCCTTTGAAGAAATAAAAAGTTGTATCTAAAGGGCTGTATCCTATTCCTTTTTTTTCTCCTCAGCACCTAGCTCAGTGTGTAGCTTGTTGTAGGTATTCTACAGATAGTTGTTGAATGGATGGATTGATGGATGGATGGATGGATGGAAGGAAGGAAGGAAGGAAGGAAGGAAGGAAGGAAGGAAGAGAATAAATGACTGCCGGCCTATAGAAATGAACAAAACAAAGCATTTTGGTAACCCATGAGTTGCAGGAAACTTCTTAGAAAATTTAAGGCACTTCTTTCTCACCTTTTACCTGGCAATCTCTTCCTCCCGACACGAGCCTGTCCTTACACAAATCCATGCAAGTGATAGTCCCCTGGTGACCACTGAAGATTCGTGTGCAAGCCCCACTTTTCAGATCCCAGTATCTGCAGGAATCAGGCCAAAAGAATGTTTGTGAGAGTTCCTGAGGGCTCAGAGGATCATACTGCGTAGAATCCCTGTAGATAAATAGGTAGTTGGGAGGCAGCAGAGCCTTATGGTTCAGCTTAGAGTCAGGGGCCTGGATTTTAATCCCAGCTGCAGCACCTGTTTGGTGTAACTTTGAGGAAGTTAATTTCTGTGTAAGTTTCCTTTCCTCACTGATAAAATGGAAATAATAATGAGTAGTTACATCATAGGGTTTTTGTGAAGAATTAAATGGACTAATACAGTGATTGTCAACCCTGGGTAACTTCTACCCCCAGGGGCCATTTGGAAATAGCTGGAGATATTTTTGGTGGTCACAAGCAGGGAAGGAAGAGACACTGGTACCTAGTGCGTCGAATCCAGAGATGCTGCTAAACATTCTACATTGCACAGGGCAGGCCCCACAGTGAAGAATTTCCCAGCCCCAGATGGCAATAGCGCCAAGGTTGAGAAACCCTGCACCAGTGGAGGTAACACTGGAATAGTGACTAACATGTACAAAATGCTTGATCAATGTCAGGTGGTTTTCCACCAGCCTTATAATCCATGGCACTGATTCAGTGGTACAGCAGATCTTCAAACAAGAGCAACAGAATCCTTTACCAGTCACTTAGATCCAAAATATTTATGTACATACAGAGCATATCTAAGAGATAGATGGGAGCAAAGATGAATTATCCTGTTTTTTGTTAAGAACACGTGCCCAAGGTCTCTCAACTGTACTTCCGCTTCAGCTAGGCTGCTTTTGAGACAGGACAAAGCAGAATGCTGAGATAATGGTTCTGGAGCAGGCTTCCTGAAGTCCATTCCCAGGGACATCACTTACCAGCTGTGTGATCCTGGGCAAGTTACTGAACCACCACGTACCTCAGTTTCTTCATCTGTAAACTGAGGACAATAATTGTACTTATAGCCACGCCGGGGGGCTCACGCCTGTAATCCCAGCACTTTGAGAGGCCAAGGCGAGCAGATCACGAGGTCAGGAGATTGAGACCGTCCTGGCTAACGTGGAGAAACCCCCGTCTCTACTAAAAATACAAAACATTAGCCTGGTGTGGTGGCGGGCGCCTATAGTCCCACCTAGGAGAATGGCGTGAACCCGGGAGGCGGAGCTTGCAGTGAGCCGAGATAGCGCCACTGCACTCCAGCCTGGGTGACAGAGCGAGACTCCGTCTAAAATAATAACAATAATAATAATAATAATAATAATAATAATAATAATAAAAATAAAAAAAAT
>NW_016810571.1:3496766-3511395 GCF_001698545.2 Rhinopithecus bieti
GAATGGCGTGAACCCGGGAGGCGGAGCTTGCAGTGAGCCGAGATAGCCCCACTGCACTCCAGCCTGGGTGACAGAGCGAGACTCCGTCTAAAATAATAACAATAATAATAATAATAATAATAATAATAATAATAATAATAAAATTAAAAATAAAGCCGGGCACAGTGGCTCACGCCTGTAATCCCAGCACTTCGGGAGGCCGAGGCAGGTGGATCACGAGGTCAGGAGATCGAGACCATCCTGGCTAACACGGTGAAACCCCATCTCTACTAAAAATACAAAAGTTAGCCAGGCGTGGTGGTGGGCGCCTGTAGTCCCAGCTACTTGGGAGGCTGAGGCAGGAGAACGGCGTGAACCTAGGAGGTGGAGCTTGCAATAAGTCAAGATCGCGCCACTGTACTCGAGCCTGGGTGACAGAGCGACACTCCGTCTCAAAAAAAAAAAAAAAAAATTGCACTTCATACAGTTATTGTGAGGTTTTGCACATAAAAACGATTAATATGTCTTTGGGGTTTTTTGAATATGTTAAGCTTTTTCTTCTAATATTCCCGAGGGTCTTGCAGCCTTACCAATGCCTTACCAGTTTCTCAGAGCCTCCAATGCAGCCACAGTGCATTGAATGATGGCACAGTGCTCTGAAAGCAAGCATGTTTTGAATTTCTGTTTCTAGCAGTATGGTGGTTTATGTCTTCAGGTTGGTTTTCTGAATTTATGCAAGAAAAGGTATTTGATAAATACTTTCAGAAAAATAGGAATAGAAGGAACTTTCTGGATTTAGTAAAAGATATAAGCCAAAGTCATAACAGTAAATATTATACTCAGTGGAGAAATTGTAGATGTATTCCCTTCCAGAAGGGGAACAAGATGAAGATGCCCACTCTCACTGCTACTGCCTGCCACAGCACTGGAAGGCCTAGGCAAAGTTAGAAGGAAAGAAAAACAAAAGATGGTATAGGCATTAGAAAAGAAGATAGGCCGGGCGCGGTGGCTCAAGCCTGTAATCCCAGCACTTTGGGAGGCCTAAGCAGGCGGATCACGAGGTCAGGAGATCGAGACCATCCTGGCTAACATGGTGAAACCCCATCTCTACTAAGAATACAAAAAACTAGCCGGGCGAGGTGGCGGGCGCCTGTAGTCCCAGCTGCTCTGGAGGCTGAGGTAGGAGAATGGTGTAAACCCGGGAGGCGGAGCTTGCAGTGAGCTGAGATTGGGCCACTGCACTCCAGCCTGGGCGACAGAGCGAGACTCCGTCTCAAAAAAAGAAAAAAAATAGAAAAGAAGATAATATATTGTTGACTGGGCACAGTGGCTCATGCCTGTAATTCCAGCACTTTGGTAGGCCGAGGTGGGCAGATCCGAGGTCAAGAAATCAAGACCATCCTGGCCAACATAGTGAAACTCCGTCTCTATTAAAATACAAAAAAGAAATTAGCCAAGCATGGTAGCATGTGCCTGTAGTCCCAGCTACTCGGGAGGCTGAGGCAGGAGAATTGTTTGAATCAGGGAGTCGGAGGTTGCAGTGAGACGAGATCGCGCCACAGCACTCCAGTCTGGTAACAGAGTGAGACTTTATCTCAAAAAAAAAAAACAACAACAACAGCAAAACAACAAAATATATATATATATAGTCATTTGCAGTTGATAAGATTGTCTACATAGAAAAACCAATTATTAAACATACATGCTTTTAGAACTAATAAGAGAGTTTGGCAACGATGCCAGACACAAGATCAATTTACAAAAATCAGTTGCATTTCTCTATGCCAGCAATAACTAATTTGAAAGTATAAGCAAAATTAAGATACCATTCACAACAGTAACAAAATTATAACGTTTATAGGCATTAAGTAAAAATACACAGGACTTTTATGAAAAAAACTTTAAGGCTCTAAGAAAGAACACAGATTATTTAATTGAGTGTGTTTACCAAACTAATCTATAAATTCAATGCAATCCCAATAAAAAGTCTAGTTAGCTTTTATTGAAAGTTGATAAACTTACTCCAAAAACTCAAAACGTATATACTATAGCTGTTACACAAAAAATAAAAGTGAGGCCGGGCACGGTGGCTCACACCTGTAAGGCAGGCGAATCACGAGGTCAGGAGATTGAGCCCATCCTGGCTAGCACAGTGAAACCCTGTCTCTACTAAAAATACAAAAAATCAGCCGGGTGTGGTGGCGGGTGCCTGTAGTCGCAGCTACGCGGGAGGCTGAGGCAGGAGAATGGCGTGAACCCAGGAGGCAGAGCTTGCAGTGAGCCGAGATGGCACCACTGCACTCCAGCCTGGGCGACAGAGCTAGACTCCATCTCAAAAAAAAAAAAGAAAGAAAGAAAAGTGAAAAGTAGAATTTCCCTCCCCATCACATTTTAAAACATTCTCTAAATGCATACCTAAAAATAATACAAACAATTTTCAAGAAGGGGATTTTGACTAAAACAGAAAACAGAAAATGGACTAGATCAGAGTGCTCAGGGACATTCTCATGCACATACGGGAAATTTCCATGTGATAAAGATAGCACCACAAATCAGTGGAGGAAGTGGCAGGTTATATAGTAGTTGCTGTGAGAGAGAGACTGCTGATTTTATTTAAATATGAATAAATGAAATGGAAACCCTACCTAACGCCACATATAAGGTTGAATTGCAAATAGATTAAAAAACTGAATGCAAAAGATAAAACTGTAATGTTGGTAGAAGAAAATATTAGAAAATATCTCTGTGACCTGGAAGAGGGAAGAATCACAAAAAAGAGGGGGAAAAAACCCTGATAAACTGATGTTTTATTACATTCATATCGTTTTTTTTTTTTTTGAGACAGAGTTTTGCTCTTGTTGCCCAGGTTGGAGTGCAATGGCACCTCCTGGGTTCAAGCGATTCTCCTGCCTCAGCCTTCCTGAGTAGCTGGGATTACAGACATGTGCCACCACGCCCGGCTAATTTTGTATTTTTAGTAGAGATGGGGTTTCTCCATGTTGGTCAGGCTGGTCTCAAACTCCTGACCTCAGATGATCTGCCCACCTGGGCCTCCCAAAGTGCTGGGATTACAGGCGTGAGCCATCGCTCCCGGGCCATATTGAGAATTTTTGTTCAACAAACCTCATGTAGATACTGTGAACAAAGTTAATAGATAGTCCTGGTGAGAGGGAATTCTCTGGCAGACGGCCTTTGGGCTTCATCTGCACTGTTGGCTCTCCTGGGTCTCCAGCCCCCAGATTTTGGACTTGCCAGCCGCCTTTATCACACAAGTCAATACTTTATAACAAATCTCCTATGTATATACACATTCTATTGGTTCTGTTTCTCTGGAGATCCTAATACACATATGAAAAGGTGCTCAACTTCATTAATAATCAGGAAAGTTAAAATTTAAACCCTGATAAAATACAGTGGGTTTTATTTAATACCCATCAGATTGACAAAACTGTTAGATTGATAATATTGTTTGTGAGAATACATAAGAAGAGATATTCTCATATGCTGCCAATGGGAATGTAAATTAATACAACCACATTGGAAAGCAGTTTAGTACTCCTTCCTAGAAATTCCCATGCTAAGAATATACCTTTAAAACACTCGTGCACATGAGCATCAGGGAACACATCCAAGACCCGTCTCTGGCAGCATTTTTTGAAATAATGAAAAACTAGAAACAAGAGTCAGGCACCGTGGCTCACGCCTGTAATCCCAGCACTTTGAGAGGCCGAGGCGGGTGGATCACGAGGTCAGGAGATCGAGACCATCCTGGCTAACACGGTGAAACCCCGTCTCTACTAAAAAATACAAAAAAAATTAGCTGTGCGTGGTGGCAGGCGCCTGTAGTCCCAGCTACTTGGGAGGCTGAGGCAGGAGAATGGCGTGAACCCGGGAGGCCGAGTTTGCAGTGAGCCTAGATCGCACCACTGCACTCCAGCCTGGGCGACCAGGGTGAGATTCCGTCTCAAAAAACAAACAAACAAACAAAAAACTAGAAAGAATGCAAATGTCCACCAACAGAAAAACAAACACATGAGTTATGATACAATCATCCAATGTAATACTGTATCTCAGTGAAATAATTACTGCCACCTACATCATATAGGTGAATCTCAAAAACATAGTTCCATGTAAGAATGAAGTACCAACAGATTTTTAAAATATGATTCCTTTTATGTTGAGTTCAAAACAGGCAAAAGTAATTAATACTCTTGGAGATATATAAGAAGGAAGCAAAAATGATAAAGAAATGCAAGGGAATAATTAGTATAAAATTAGGATAACATTACCTCTGGTTGGCAGGAAGAAGCAAGAGGAGAAAGGCACAGTGGGAGGGTTAGGAAATGGTGATATCTAATGGATGCATGAGTGTTTGTTATACTATTTAAAAATATACATACATATGCGTTTTTAAAACACTATTTTGCCTCTATAGTCTGTCTCATACCCATAAAAAGCCATGTTCCCTGAAAGAATCTGTAAGAACAAAGGTAAATTATTTCTTCATCTAAGAATGCTAATAAAGAAAATTTTTCTGACTTGCACTCATCAATTAGAAAATATATCTGATAACTGTTATAAATCTATCTCATTCAAATTTTAAGCAATATATACATTCCTGACTTTTTCCTTGCCAAAATAATAAGCTGAAGCTATTCTAGAAGTCAGTATCTTCTAGGATAACTGTTAAATATAAAAAGAAAAAAGCATGCATACTTCTTCCATGAGCTGCCTCTAGGCCTTAGGTGGGATGGGGATCAGGATGCCTTTGGACTCCTCACCTGATACTTAGGTCATAACTTCCACTTAGGAGAAAATTTTCCTCCTCACACAGGAAGAGGGCCCGGACACTCCCAGCATGGCCTCGGAATTCAACGGGTATCACTTTTACTTGTATGATGTCCAGAAGGTGGATCTTTCGATTAGATGACACAGCTATCAGATCTCCCCCGGAATAGTGGATGACTCTTTTTTGATCCCACCTGAGTGCCAGGGGAAAAGGATTATCCATGAAAGAAGAGTCTGTGCCCTTCCTGGGACTGACTTAGCCCCCTGACTTTCGCCTACAGCAGTGGTATAAAGGAAAAATCAGGGCCTTTCAACAAGGGAGGCAGCAGAAGGCAAGGTCGAGAATTAACAGGCCCTGAGGGATCCCCACTCTCATACATGATAAAAATCCATTTCCGTCAAATTTAAAAACTAAAGACAAAAGGCAATTTTTTAAAAATTCTGTAAATGTATGCTAAATCCCCGAGAGAGAATGGAGTATGTGGCATTGCCCAAATTTAACTGATCATGGAAACCTTTTTTCTTGGAAAACGTCCGAGGAACACAGTTGGGAAGTCCTCTGCACACTATATTTCTTTTCTTTTTTCCCTTAATCAATATCCAGTGAGCATACATTAGATTCAAAGTCCTGTGCTAGCAGATACCACAGGAAATATAAAGAATTATCAGATAAGGACCTTACTTACAATGAGCTTATTGTCCCATAAAACTAGGTGAGTTGAATTAATGTTTCAATCACAGGATTATTAGCAAATAGGTAAAGTATGAACAGGATGACCAAATAATGTATTGTCCAAACTGAGAGTTTTTTATTGTGAAAGGGAACACTACTTATTTATTTTTAGAGACAAGGTCTTGCTCTGTCACCCAGGCTGGAGTACAGGGGCGCAGTAATAACTCCCTGTAAACTCCAACTCTTGGCCTCAAGCAATTCTCCTACTTCAGCCTCCCAAAGTTCTGGGATTACAGGCATGATCCACCACACCCAGACTGGGGACACTATTATTAATGACACTAGGACTGCAGAGTAGAGAGGGATCATTCCAACAAACAGGGATGTATAGTCACTCTAAATACGAGGAACTTTGAGGCCAACCTGACCAGAGAACGAAACCCCGTCTCTACAAAAAAATTTAGAAATTAGCCAGGCGTGGTGGCATGTGCCTATAGTCCCAGCTACTTGGGAGACTGAGGCAGGAGAATCGCTTGAGCCCAGGAGGTGGAGGTTACAATGAACCAAGATTGCACCACTGCACACCAGCCTGGACGACAGAATGAGGTTCACTCTGAAAAAAGAAATACGGATAGTATGGTGATAACTGTTCTTTAAAATATATATATGTGTGTGTGTATATATACTTTTTAAATATATATACATGTACATATGTGTATGTGTGTGTGTGTATATATGTATATGTATACACATATATTATAAGGAGCAATTCTTGATATTTTTGCCCTTATTCCGTTTGTCATACCTAGAGTTCAACTAGTCACCATCTCTTCTAAAGAACAGTTATCACCATACTATCCATAAAAATTCGACTTTGCCTTTCCCCTATCTTATCTTCTCTATCCTCCTCATACTGACTGTTCTATTGTCAAGATGCAATTTGTTAATAAGATTCATGGCCAAAAATAAAGTAGAGGTGGACTTTGCAAAACCTTGTGAATATAAAGTGAAGTCCTAGGCCTAAATATGGCAGAAAGTTGATTATTAAAGAACCTTCTTCTCTCGGCATATTGAAATGATGTCAGAGTATGCAATTATAAATACGATTGTCATATTTACCATGGAAAGATATCTATAGTACTTTGCTACGCTGGGTTACAGAAATATGTGTAATATAACACCACTGCTACTTAAAAGATGTGCTAAGTATGGAAAGAAAAGAATTCTAGAAGGGTAGACATCAATATTAATGGTGGTTATTGCTAGGTGATAGACTACAGGAAAACTTTGCCTTTCTCTACACATTTTCTGGCATTTGGAAGACTTTTTCCAATAACTGTATATTATTTCTAAAATTAATATAACAAAATAAAGAGATTTCAAAAAATAAAGATTTTATGTGTGACTTGTGCAAAAGGTTGTTGGTCAGCATACCCAGAATTTATAAAGGGAAAGTGTCCTTTACCCACTGCCAAGAATGGTGCAAAATGAAGCAGCTATTATCTACATGGGATCACGTGCAAGTTTAGGGCTGGAGCTTGAGGTAAGGAGAGCTTGCCTTTCCATGTACACAAAGGTCAGGGAAATCCCAAGTGTCAGTATGGATAACTCAAGCGTCCCTAGAGACCCAGATTCTGAACCCAGTACCTACGTGTCAGAGAGAATGCGAACATTGTAGGTTCCACAGAAAACATTTCTCTCCTCCATTAGGACCTGCTGCGTTTCCTGGTTCTGGTATGCAGTCCACAGGTTGTACTCATTCTAACAAGGGAATATTTGAAGTTAAATCTCAGTGGTAACTTCAAATACCCACAGTCCCAGAGCCCCTAGGGTCTCCCTGGCAAGGGCACAGGGCTCACGGATTCTTCCTCTGAAGGCTGAGGCTGCTGCTCTGCAGAGAAGGGAGCAGCCGGTGAGCAAGCACCAAAGGAAACCGTGAGTTAGAAAGTGTTGGGTCAACGTTCTTAATTTTTCTTTCATCTCTTTGATTTTCCATGTGCCCTGATTCCATGAACTTTCAAGGCTGAATTCCAAATGGCACCAATAACACAACTTTTTCAAAAATGAGCTCACAAAGGGTATCCTCACAACATAAAGTCACAGATGCCCTTTGACCATTTCACAGAAGTCGGAATGTCATATGTATATTAAATCTACCTGATAGTACAAAGCACACTCAGGGGATTTTAAGCCACGTGTGAAATTACTGCTATACATGCTATGCGTTTGCTTTTTTTTTTTTTTTTTTTTAAACAGAGTCTCGCTCTGTCGCCAGGCTGGAATGCAGTGGTGCCATCTCGGCTCACTGCAACCTCCGCCTCCTGAGTTCAAGCGATTCTCCTGCCTCAGCCTCCAGAGTAGCTGGGACTACAAGCATGCGCCACCATGCCCAGCTAATTTTTGTATTTTTAGTAGAGACAGGGTTTCACCATGTTGGCCAGGATGGTCTCGATCTCTTGACCCTTGTGATCTGCCCGGCCTCGGCCTCCCCAAAGTGCTGGATTACAGGCGTGAGCCAACCATGCCTGGCCGCATTTTTTTTTTTTTAAGACTTTTTTTTTTAAGACATTTAATACATTTTAAGACATTTTTTAAGACATTTTTTTTTTTTTTGCTTTTCTCAACCCAGGCTGGAGTGCAATGGCATGGATTCCTTGGCTCACTGCAACCTCTGCCTCCCGGGTTCAAGCAATTCTCCTGCCTCAACCTGCTAAGGAGGGGGGATTACAGGCATGTGCCATCACACCTGGCTAATTTTTGTATTTTTAGTAGAGACGGGTTTTCACCATGTTGGCCAGGCTGGTCTCGAACTCCTGACCTCAGGTGATCCGCCTGCCTTAGCCTCCCAAAGTGCTAGGATTACAGGCTTGAGCCACCACGCCCCACCTGCATTTGCATTTCAAAGTTTTCATACATCTGTAACCTTCATTTGTCCTTGCAGCTGCCTTACAAGGTAGATCACTTGCCCCACAAAATGTTCTCATTATTTTACAGATAAGGTATCTGGGACTCAGGGAAAGGAAATCAATTTTATCAAGTCTTGACAGGGGCGCTTTTGTTTGCTTCCCAGTCTTTCTTTTATTTCCTTCCTGCCTGCCTTCATTCCTCCTCCCTCCTTTGCTTCCTCTATCACACACCTTCTGAGCAGGTATGGCATTCCAGACATGCTAAATTCTGGCATAGATGACTGAACTAGATTCTCAGTTCCATTTATATTCCCTGCCATATTCTATCCTCAAATAGTCAGAAATTACAGTCCCATTAAACTAGCAGGAAAGAAAAAGCAGAATATTTTTATCTTGAAGGCAAAGAAGAACATAGCATCATGTTTGCACCTGAGAGTCCTCTTGGGGACATCTCTGAAGTCTCCTTCTAAACCTTAGCCTTCTGCTCCATGCCTTTAGACTCTTCCTCAGATGCCCTCTTTCCTCTGCTCCTCTCCTTAATCTTTAACCATGTAGCAATGTCCACCAAGAAGTTTCTGCCCAGAAGAATCTGCCAACCTGCCTCCCCTCCAGGGTCCAGGGAGCTTTCCATATCCCAGCCTAAATTAAATGATGCTGCCCTGGATTCTCCCAACCTAGGGGGAATTCATTGGCCCTTGCTCATCTCCTAAGTTTTGTGAGCCCAAGAAGCCACATGGTGGAGTCATTGGGAGGGAAAAGACCTGAGTTTAAATTCCAGCTCTGCCACTGCCCAGCTATGAGACCCTGGGCACTTTCTCACAGCATATCCTTCATTTCCACATCCATAAACTGGGAACAACGACATCTCCTCGATCTACGGTGAAGTCAAGCAAATGCTGCATGCAGAGCTATGGGCATTGTGCCTGGCACACAGTTCACACTCATGCTATTACCACCCTGAGAAGCACTCACCTTCACTTTTCCTAGGAGACTCTATAACTGCTTAGTCTTGCTATTTAATGTGTTCTCCATACTGCTTCACCTGCTTCTCTCCCTTTTCTCTCTCTCGCTCTCTTTTTTTTTTTTTTGAGATGGAGTCTCACTGTCTTGCCCAGGCTGGAGTACAGTGGCGCAATCTCAGCTCACTGCGCCTGGCCCCTTTTCTTAAACTATACATGTAAGAATTAAAGAAAGAGGAGAGAAACACGAAGGGTGGTTTGACAGTCAACAGGTTTATTTCAAATCTGGGAGGGAATTCTGACTGAGTTAGGTCGGAAGCCACGCTCTCTTAGAGACTAAGAGTTTTTAAGGATTCAGGGTGGGAGAGTTTATCAGATGCTCGGACTGCTTTTGTGTCTCTCTGTTGTGCTTATCTGGGAGGGAGAGTTGTGTGTCTGTCCCCATACATCTTTCTGCAGCTGCAGACATATCCACCGAGTCTGATTTAGCTTCCCTATCCTAGTGCACTTGAAGGGAAAGGAATGTGCTTATTATGGCCCACTGTTTTACTGGGGCCCATTGTATGAGGGTGAAGTCCGGCAGTTACCCAAAAGACTTCCCACCTACCTCCCTCTGTGCCCAAGATGTCTTATCTGTGTTTTACTGTCTGCTCTTTCTGGTTGCTTGTAGTTAGAAGAGAAGTGATTTCCTTGAAACGCATGCGACTAGAAAGGGACCTGGTACTTAAAGTGGTGGTGTTTGTCCGAGATGACGGTGCTCCAGTTCTGTGAATACATTCCTAGAATGTCAAACACTGGCTGGGTAGTCCTTCTGTTGGGCCATTACTGACTGCATCACCCAAGGAAGAAGGGTGTTGTTTGTGTTATACATAAAAGAGCAACAGACTTGAAAACAAAAGCAGGTTCACGTTCAAATTAATGCCTCTTTCACTCAGCTGGCTGGGAGAGCTTGACTTCTCTGTGCCTCAGTTTCTTTATCTATAAAATGGGTGAAGGGACCAGCTCAGAAATGAATAACTGCAGGTCAAATGAAATCCAGAAATGTGTTTTCTTTTTTTTTTTTTGAGACAGAGTCTCGCTCTGTCGTCCAGGCTGGAGTGCAGTGGCGCGATCTCAGCTCACTGCAAGCTCTGCCTCCTGCATTCACGCCATTCTCCTGCCTCAGTCTTCCAAGTAGCTGGGACTACAGGCGCCCGCCACCACGCCCAGCTAATGTTTTGTAATTTTTAGTAGAGACGGGGTTTCACTATGTTGGCCAGGCTGGTCTCAAACTCCTGACCTTGTGATCCACCGGCCTTGGACTCCCAAAGTGCTGGGATTACAGGCGTGAGCCACCGCACCTGGCCCAGAAATGTGTTTTCTTTGGCCAGTGTAGTTTTTAAAACTGCTTTTAAACGGTTGCCCGCATTTAATAAAAGCAAGAGATTTCACATAATATGTCAGATTTCTATCTTCTAAGGCTTAGGTGGTCTAGCAGGTCAGGGGCCTCAAAATAATCTCTCAAGACAAGAATTAGCCAGAACTGAGCAGCAGCTGGCCCTTCAGATGCAGGTGAACTGTCCAGTCCATGACAGCCACACCGTCCGCTACTGCCCACACCACCCGCCTCCTCCTTTGTGTCACCTGCCTGGCCCCTCCAGGTCATATGAGCTAGATGCTCTCTCTAGATGCTTCTGTTTCTCAAATTCTAATTTAACATAGCTTCCTTATGGGAAGCAGCAGTCAAACCATCCCTCATTAACTATCCTTTTGGGGCCAATTGAATAGACTTCAAAATAGACTTTAAGCAGAGAGGAGGGGGCAGAAATCTAATGGTTTTAGGAATATCAACCACGCCTTGATAGGCAAAGCAAAGAGCGCGAAGAGTCTTCCATTCACTCTTCATTATTGCCCACGAACTAGTGGAGAGGGCTACATTTAATTAACTCTCTCCTTCCATCCTAGAGCCAGAATGAACCTGGAAGTGAGAGATGAGGGAGCCAAATTCATCTAGGCCCCAGGCATTCTGGAACCAGCCCTGGCCCTCCCCTCGGGTCCTCCTCGAATTCCTGAGCAGCAGATGCTGGAGCCTCCAGAGGCATGGGCTCATGGAGTTGCTCCTGGCCTCTGAACTTGCCACTAAATGACCTGGTGCCATGGACACAGAACACGGCCATGGGCTTTGAAGTAAGGAAGAACCCTGAGAGGACAACCAGATCAATCCACCCATCCAACAGATGAGTAAAGCAAGGCTTAAGAAGAGGAAGTGTGGCTGGGCGCAGTGGCTCACACCTGTAATCCCAGCACTTTGGGAGGCCGAGGCGGGTTGATCACAAGGTCAGGAGATCGAGACCATTCTGGTTAACACGGTGAAACCCCATCTCTACCAAAAATACAAAAAAATTAGCCATGTGTGGTGATGGGCACCTGTAGTCCCAGCTACAGGGGAGGCTGAGGCAGGAGAATGGCGTGAACCCAGGAGGTGGAGCTTGCAGTGAGTCAAGATCGCGCCACTGCACTCCAGCCTGGGCAACAACAGAGCGAAACTCTGTCTCAAGAAAAAAAAAAAAGAAGAAGAAGAGGAAGTATCTTGCAAGTCAGTAGCAACACAGAACTCTGGTCTTCCTTAAGGAGTGTTACCTGCCATGATCCTCTGTCCTCACTCCAGAGCTGAGTCTGGACTTCAGCCTTCAATGGCCAATTAGAATGAGACGTTCACAGTTACTTGCCCCAGATGCCGTTGGAACCCACCTTCGTCCTCAGCTTCCACTTCGGATGTTTCACACGCATGCGCTTCCCGTCATCTACCATTTTAGGAACTGGGATAGAAACCTTATTGGCATAATTAGGATCAATTCCTCTTGTGTAGGACCCCTGGAAAAAGACAAAAAACTAAAATAAATAAAATAAAACAGAAAATGGCTACTCTCAGCTCCGACTCTGCAAGAAGAAGGGAAAAACTAGTTCTTGGCAAAATCTGAAAGATGGGTAAGCCCTGGCTGCGGCAGGCAGGCCCAGTTCTGGCTAGTTCCTCTGGCAGTGTGTGCAGATCCAATGGAGGAGAAAAAAGAAACACCAAATGCCACAGGGGGACCAGCAAAGATGGTTAGACTATTGCCAGCCTCACCATAGCTGCTGCTTTTCATCCTCTGTCCTCTCTGCTGGGAAAAAAAATTCAAGTTACCAAAATCCATGGTTTAGGGTGAGACTTCTGGCAAGAAACAGAGAAGTAAAAATGCTGGAGAAGATTACCATTGGGAAAATTGCGTTTCAACTTAAAAAAATACTTTGCGGCCTTATAAACATCTGTGTTCCATATGAGGCTGATGCAGAAACACATTTATGGCTTTCTTGCTGTGTAAGCTGCGATGTAACTCCCTGGGGACTGGGGGTTCTCTGCTTTGTGAGGTGTTGGAAAGGCTCTGCCTGTCTGCTCCTGAGTGCTCTCTATCCTTATTGTCCTTGTGAGATGTACTGACAATGAGAGAGTACTCAGTCATCAACAGGAGTTTGGACCAAAAAGAAAAGACCCATGAAGCCTAAAAGGCCACAAATGTAGAGCAGGAGGCCAGCTAAGGGTTTACGAAAGGTCCACAGTTAGATCAGTCTCAACACGAAAATGAAGCTGGTCTCAGACATTCCCCTTTCAGACTTGCGGGAATTACCTGCATGAAGATAATCTGGTTCTGAATGAAGGCGTGCGCTAACAAGTCCGTCTTGACCTGTTGAGCCATGGCGGCCCAGTGCTGGCTCACAGAGGCACACTTGTTCAGGGTGTGTCTATCCAGCATTCCTGGAAAAAAAAAAAAAGATGGATCCAGAAACCCCAGAACTGGGCCAAGATGGGAGGTGTCTAGGAAATCCCCTCAAACACCCCAGCATACTTAAAATGTACTTGGAGAGGTGGATGGGCAGGTAACGGATGAAGTCTCGGTATTTGCTGAACCCAGAAGACAGGTCTCTGATGTCATCCAAGTTAACCAATAGACTGCAGGGATCGTACCCTAGCTTGGTTATGCCTCCTTTTTCAGAAAACAGCCTATTCATTTCGGAAATACACTGGAGTGAATTCCTCCATGGTTCCTCTAGAGTGAAGCCAGAGAAAGGTATGTGGTTGAGTTGGCTCTGTAGAAACTCCAGGCCAAGAACAAGTCCTCACCAAAAGCTCTCCCACAAAATAAACCTCCTCAGAATCTACCCTTAGGCCACTAGATTTTTGTCATCTCTTCTGCTACATGAGAATAGAACCTTTTGACCCAAATATACATGTACTTTTCAACTTTTTCAGCCCAAGGAGAAGTCTAGAGTATCAGAGTCTGAAATGACATTGTGCCTGGAATTTTCTTAAAAATACTCCAACAAGAAAAAATTTTAAACAATTTAAGAAAGGGGGAGAAATGAATGGAATAAAATTGGTAAAATGTTGATAATTGTTGAACCCAGTGCTATGTGGGTGGGTGATTATCATACTGTTCTATATCCTTTTGAAATCTGAAATTTTCCATATGAGTGTTTTTGAATCTATGCCTTGCATTTCCTACGATATTGTGTTTCCTATGATATTTCATGTATATGTCTTGCTTCAAAACCCAACTTAGGAGTGCCTTGAGGTGGGGAACCAAATTCCCCATTAATTTTATTCCCTCCTCAAGATCGAATCCAATACTGCAAAAATAGCCATTGGTGGGTTTAATTTTAGAGCTGGCCACCATGCCAGAGCCCAGGGACTAGATGATGGATTGTGGCTCGGAGCAGAGAAAGACTCCAAAGGAAACCATTGATAGTCTCCTTTCTGATTTCTATTTTCAGATGTGTCTTGTGGACACCGCAGTGAAGAGGTGAAAATATGGGCTTGGGGGCCATACTGATCAATTTCAATCCTTGCTCCTCCCCTTACCAGCTGTGAGAATTAGATGGGGAAGTAAATATCAAAGAGCCCAGCACATTGTAGATGCTAAATGAATGTGAGTTCCTCAAATCTGCCATCCCCAGATGCTATCACCCTGCCAGCCCCTCCAGTTCCATGGGGTCTTCCCAATCTCACATTGGTTTCATATTGGCTTTCTTCTTGAAAGTTGACTTACCAGGGTTAGATGCTGCCCCAAGTAAGTGTTCATTTTCTGGGGCTTTGGACAAAGGAAGGGATGTGTGCTGAGTTTTGGCTGTCCAATAGACTTGTGAGGTCGCAGACTTGGAGCTGTCGTCTTTCTCGGGGGAAAAACACACATCTGTGATGTCTTGATTGAGCCCTGAAAAACAAAAGACCAAGACAAGGTTGCTCTTGAAGCAGGTGTGTTGAGGAAAATGAAGTGGAGAGAAACTTTTTCATTTTTTCTTCCTTTTTT
>NW_016810571.1:3511809-3524999 GCF_001698545.2 Rhinopithecus bieti
TTTTTTTTTTTTTTTTTGAGACAGAGTCTCACTCTGTCGCCCAGGCTGGAGTGCAGTGGCACGACTGCAGCTCACTTCAAGCTCCACCTCCTGGGTTCACGCCATTCTCCTGCCTCAGCCTCCCGAGTAGCTGGGACTACAGGCACCCGCCACCACGCCTGGCTAATTTTTTGTATTTTTAGTAGAGACAGAGTTTCACCGTGTTACCCAGGATGGTCTTGATCTCCTGACCTCGTGATTCGCCTGCCTTGGCCTCCCAAAGTGCTAGGATTACAGGCATGATTCTTCCTTCTTTTAAAGATGTACAGAACGGACCAGAGCAGTTGTGTCTGTTTTTATTTGGGGCCTCCAAACTTCTATGCAAAAATCTCAGAAAGCTTCCTGTTAGCGTTTCAGCATACTTCCAATGTAAAATATCTTGAGCTGTTTACACAAGGAGAGAGAGAGTTGAGGTCCGGAATTGCAACAGGGAATGTTCTTTGGAAGCTCAAGATGAATTTTCTTTCATGATAGAAATAACCACCCTCAAGTCAAATTAGAACATTTAACTTTTTTTTGGTTTGTTTTTGTTTTTTTGAGACGGAGTTTTGCTCTTATTGCCCAGGGTGGAATGCAATGGCATGGTCTTGGCTCACTGCAACCTCCACCTCCTGGGTTCAAGTGATTCTCCTGCCTCAGCCTCCCAAGTAGCTGGGATTACAAGCGCATGACAACTGGCTATTTTTTGTATTTTTAGTAGAGATGGGGTTTCGCCATGTTGGCCAGATTGGTCTCAAACTCCTGACCTCAAGTGATCCGCCCGCCTTGGCCTCCCAAAGTGCTAGGATTGCAAGCGTGAGCCACCATGCCCGGCCAGAACATTTAATTTTTTAAGAGAGAATCTGTTCTAAGAAAAGAGAAGGTTGTTGGCCAGGCGCAGTGGCTCAAGCCTGTAATCCCAGCATGTTGGGAGGCTAAGGCGGGTGGATCACGAGGTCAGGAGATCGAGACCATACTGGCTAACACGGTGAAACCCCGTCTCTACTAAAAATACAAAAAAAATTAGCCGGGCATGGTGGCAGGCACCTGTAGTCCCAGCTACTCGGGAGGCTAAGGCAGGAGAATGGCGTGAACCTGGGAGGTGGAGCTTGCAGCAGTGAGCTGAGATCAGGCCAGCCTGGGTGACAGAGTGAGACTCCATCTCAAACAAACAAACAAACAAACAAAAAAGAAGGTTGCCACAACCTGTAATAGGACTTACACAACTCCAATGTAAATAGCCCATTTCTATGGTGCGTGACGAAACTTTTGGAAGAGCACCGCGGAGCATTGCATCTGTGCGTACAAGCCAGGCCCTCCGCTGCTGGCAGCACTGCAGAGTGGAAGAGGCTCAGGAGGGGATCCTGGTTTTCAGCCCACATGGTGGGTGACCTAAGCGAAGTCATTCAGATGCCCTGGACTTTGGTCTCCTTATGTAACTATTAAGGATCAACCAGTCGGTTGATCTCCAATCTAACTTACTGTTTTTGACACCCTGGGATTCACTGTGTCCTCATTCTGTATTATCATTCTTTTATAACCCTGACACGCCAAATAAATCAAGTGACATACATTGTGATCTAACTGCGTCCTAGGCCATCCAGCTTTAAAATTCTTTTCGATTCCACTAGTCTACAAATATGACCACCTCTCAGGTCTCATTGGTGACAGGAATTACACACCTTCAAGAGCTAAAACTCCAAAATGCCTCCATGTGACCACCCCCTCCCAGCTTTCTCCCACCCCTGCTTAAATCTGAGCTTCCCCACACTGGACCCTTCCACTCCCGGACCCCTCCAAAACTCAATTCTCTTGCCTCCTGATACAGTTTCGATATCTGTCCCCTCCAAATCTCATGTTGAATTGTGACCCCCAATATTGGAAGTGAGACCTGATGGGAGGTTTTTGGATTTGGGGCAGATCTCTCATGAATGGCTTGGTGCCCTTCCCACAGTAATGAGTGAGTTCTCGCTCTATTAATATAGTTCAAGAAAGAGCCGGCTGTTTAAAATAAACTGACACCCCTCCCCCTCTCTTGCTGCTTCTCTTGCCGCATTATACGTTGATTTCCCTTACATTCCACCATGAGTGGAAGCTTCCTGAAGCCCTCACCAGAAAGAGATGCTGGTGCTATGCCTCTGGTACAGTCTGCAGAACTGCAAGCCAAATAAAACTCTTTTCCTTATAAATTACTTATCCATTTCCTTATAAATTACTCAGCCTTAGCCATTCCTTTATAGCAAAGCAAAACAGACGCCACCCTTGTTTCTTCTGCTTCCCTGAACTAGCTGGCCAAACACTTCCAGGATTCTCTAACACCCTAGGCCTGTGATTCTCAAAGAGAGATCCCCAGACCAGCAACATCAGCACTAGCTGGAAACTTGATAGAAATACAGAATACCTGGTTGGGTGCAGTGGTTCACGCGTGTAATCCCAGCACTTTGGAAGGCCGAGGCAGGTGGATCACAAGGTCAGGAGTTCGAGACCAGCCTGGCCAGCATGGTGAAACCCCGTCTCTACTAAAAAATACCAAAAAATCAGCCAGGCATGGTGGCACGCACCTGTAGTCCCAGCTACTTGGGAGGCTGAGGGAGGAGAATTGCTTGAACCCGGCAGGTGGAAGTTGCAGTAAGCCAAGATTGCGCCACTGCACTCCAGTCTGGGTGACAGAGCGAGATTCCATCTCAAAAAAAAAAAAAAAAAGAAAAGAAATACAGAATCCTGGGCCCACCTCAGACCTGCTGAGTCCGAAGTTCTGGGGAAGGAGCTTGTTTTAACAGGTCCTGCTGGAGATCCTGATACAAGCCACAGCTGGAGAACTACCACCCTAGACTTATTTGACCCTTAAGCTATCTCCAGCCTTGGAGAAACTCTACTTTAAGGTTTGATTTCATGGATAAGCAAGGAGCATGGTAGAATGAATGAAAAAAAAAAAAAAAAAGCCGTAAGTTTTGACTTCTTGGTCTGGTTTCTGTGCAGGGCAGCTGAACAGCAAACCAATAGCTTCCCCTTTACAACCCTCTCAAGCCCAGTCCAATCCCTAAAGCAGGAATGACACCAGCATTAAGGGGTCAGAGGCAGGGGCCAGCCATTTCTGGGCCTATGAGATGCAGAAATCCATGATAAATGCTTGTCAGTTAAAAGTTGTGTACTTCCTCCTGCATTGATCATTTTCAAGAAGGAAGTTACATTCAGTCATTTCTCCTTTGGTAAACAGGATCGGGTGTCAGGACAAGGTGTCAGTTCAAAAAAACCTACGCTGCATTCTGTGCAATCTCTGTCTACCTATGTTGTCTACAACTGCAGCTCCCTACAGATTTCTGAAGTCTTGTCTTCCGGTTTCTGGGGGCCCTCTGGTCTTTGCCTGTGGCCTTGTTTACCTGAGATATTGTTCTGCTCTCTCAGAAACAGGACTCTGATCACATTGGCAGCAGTCAGCAGTAATTTGGGGTTGCACATCTGCAGCAGTAAGAGAGTATAATTCGCCTTGGTCCAGTGGGTGCTGTTCCCAAACCAGTACAAGATCTCCTTCATCTTCTGTTCTACTGTTTTATCCAACATTTGGTTCAAGGACTTCGCAACTTTCCCCTCTTTCTTGCTGAGGTCGATCCGGGACCTGTTATAGATGAAATCCTTTCCCTGTGTGGTCTGAAGGATATTTTGGAAATAGTGTAACAAATACAAGCTATTTAACTGCTTCAGAATGCTAACTAGAAACCTCCTCTGTGATATGTCATTGATCCTGCAGAACCACTCTTTGGTAGAGAAGATCTTCCACGCTAAGACACACGTCTCACACTTCTGGCATAGAGGGATGGAATCGGTTCCCTTCTCACAATGAAAATGGGGGCATTCTTGAGCGTTGATTCCAGGTTTTCCATGATCCTGAGATAACCAGCTCATTTTAGCCCTGCCCACTTGCAACGGCAACACCACCGAACACTAGAGGAACGGGAGAAATGAGTAAATACCCCAGTTGTGCCTTTTCAATTACAAACGTCTCCCAGAGCAAAAGTAAATGGCTGCCATGGATGGAAAGCGTATCTCTCAGAAACTGCCAGTAGAAGTCTGGCTTTTCGTACAGACCTCCTTGGAAACATGGCTTTACCGTAAATCTCCTAAACCTGGCACTGCTTTATGTGGAGGCAGTTGCTGTATATTCTGAAAGAGCTGGTCATCTCATTTCTAGAACAACAAGAATACTGTTAGCCAAATTTAAGTAACATGTGGACTATTACTGGTATTGTGCTTTAATTACTGTTATATACGGCTTCTGAATATTCATGAATATAAAATAAGATGCAAACTTCTTATGTTTGTATCTGTTCAGTTACAAGGTGGCTATCCCAATGATACTAAATATGTTTATATTCATTTTCTTAAGTCATCATCAAAGTAAAACCAGAAATGTTTAATATAAATTTAAGTTATTTAACTGCTTCAGAATACTAACCAGAAATCTCACCATTGTCAAAGTGCCCAGGCAAAACATATTGGGCAGCTGACAGAAAGAGTTTCAAAGTCATGCTGAGATAATTCTCCTATTTCAGGTAAGACTAGGTTCAAACACTGACTCTGGTACTTAGGAGCTATATGGTCTTAGCAAGCAACCTGTCCTCTCTGAGCCTCAGTGTCTCCATCACAGTTATAAGGATGGAGAAGATAAAGGCGGGAAGTTGTTGTTGCTATTGTTACTGTTACTAAAGCATTATTACCCTAGATAAAACCAAAAGGTTTGCAATATTGTGTGCCTTTCTAATGCCCATGTTGGAAGACCAGGCATAACCAGAGAAAGGTAATGGAATCCATCGCTGGGGTTTGGTTGGCAATGGTAGTCACATACTAGGGTCAGAATGGGGGGAATAGGAATCAGGTTAAGAATGAGATCAGTTCTCACAGCTCAACCTCTTCTGTCTGAAGAGGAATTCTGACTCTGCAATTCAAATGGTCCGGTAATGGAGCAGAACCATGTGGCACCAAAGTGAGCTGTTGGTGAATTCAGATGTTCAGTGTGGTTTCTTTTTTTTGTTGGTTTTGTTTTGTTTTTAGTAAGTCTACATAATGGAAGAAGAGATACGGATGGGTAAATACTAAAGAGTGGCATACACACAGCTAAGGAAAATGCCAGAGAATATAAAATAAGCCCTTGTTCTATTTTTCCTTTTTTATTTGTTTTAGTCAATTTTCAGTTTTTAGACCAAGAAAAAGAAAAAAGATGTGCCCACTGCTTGAGGCGATAACAGAAGGCAAACCCCTTAGGGTAATGCGCCCACCTTACAGATCCAAAGAGTCTGCTTCGGGCCTCCCTTTTCTTTGCCACCCTCCTTTGTCTGGCCTTCCTGATTAATTAAATATTAATCTACTCACACCTTTTCTCCAGATTCCTCTGCAGCCTCCCAAAGTGCTGGGATTACACACATAAGCCACCGTGCCTGGCCCAAATATGCCCAACTCTTTTTTTTTTTTTTTTTGACAGAGTCTTGCTCTGTCGCCCAGGCTGGAGTGCAGTGGCACAATCTTGGCTCACTGCAAGCTCTGCCTCCCGGGTTCACACCATTCTCCTGCCTTAGCGTCCAGAGCAGCTGGGACTACAGGAGCCTGCCACCACGCCCGGCTAGTTTTTTGTATTTTTAGTAGAGACGAGGTTTCACCATGGTCTTGATCTCCTGACCTCGTGATCTGCCTGCCTCAGCCTCCCAAAGTGCTGGGATTACAGGAGCGAGCCACTGTGCCTGGCCAAATATGCCCAACTCTTAATTTTGCTTTGCTCTTTTGTATCAAGAAGAAAGGTCTTGAACTTGAAAACTAATAGACAAAAAGTTAACAGGAAAATGAAGTTCAAGACAAGTAAGGAGACACCTAAATGGTTCCTTTTATATGAGCTCAAGTATTCTGGCCTAAATAATTTACATTTCAGGAATCTGACACAACTTAATGATGTGACTGCAAATCAGGTGGGAATCTTTGAGAAACTAGGGAGAATGATAGAGGACGGTGTCTTAGTCCCATTGTGTTGCTATAACGGAATACCTGAGGCTGGGTAATTTATAAAGAAAATAAATTGATTTGTCTTATGGTTATGCAGGCTGTGCAAGAAGCATGGTGTCGTCATGGCCATTCATGAGGGATCCAACTCATTATCTAAACACCTCCCACCCAGCTCCACCTCCAACACGGGCGATCAAATTTCTATATAAGATTTGGAAGGGACAAATATCCAAATTGTATCAAATGCGGTCAGGCATCTCAATTTTTTAAAAAAGAAAAACAAGATAGATTCTGGAAACAACAGACTAGTAAGCGTGATATTAACCCACAGCAGAAATCTAAAGTGGTTTATCAAATATTCTGTGAATATTTAGAAAAGAAAATGACCATGACCAAGCACTAACAACCTGCAGGGATTCAATAAAACAAGGCAGTCCAAGCTGATCTCAATT
Organism: Rhinopithecus bieti; assembly: GCF_001698545.2. NCBI lineage: Eukaryota > Metazoa > Chordata > Mammalia > Primates > Cercopithecidae > Rhinopithecus > Rhinopithecus bieti. Next base: position 3,518,268 of record NW_016810571.1, read on the forward strand.
TCTCTTGAGATCATTATTAGATAGATCAAAGAAATTCAGAGATAGCATATCTTTTTTTGTTTTGTTTTGTTTTTGAGATGGAGTCTTGCTCTGTCGCCCGGGCTGGAGTGCGGTGGCACGATCTCAGCTCACTTCAACCTCCACCTCCTGGGTTCAAGCAATTCTTCTGCCTCAGCTTTCTGAGTAGCTGAGATCACAGGCGCGTGCCACCATGGCTGGCTAATTTTTGTATTTTTAGTAGAGTCAGGGTTTTACCATGTTGGCCAGGCTGGTGTCGAACTTCTGAGCTCAGGTGATCCTCCTGCCTCGGCCTCCGAAAGTGTTGGGATTACAGGCGTGAGCCCCCACACCCGGCCTAAACATAGCATATCCTGATTTCTCCCACTGAAAATGTCTTTCATCAAGTTCAGTGGATAAAGGTGAAAAAGCTGGGGCCACATTACTGCACAGTTCCACCCGTGCATAATTTTTATGTAACTAAACCTAGAAGCTATTGACTGAGTGCCACAAGATTCTAGATTTGGTCCTAATCTCATCAAGATATTTAGCAACAAGGATAAGACTTAAGAAGAAAGGTTTACCAATTGTGCAGGTGACACTAAGCTAGGAAGGAGAGCGAATATACTGCATGAGGAACCATGAATCCCAAGTATCTCAGCATAAAGCAATAATGTGATGAAATTAAAGTAAAATCATTTTAAATCCTACACTGTATACATCCTTAAACACAAATATAGGTAACAAGTCAAGTTATGCTAAAGTAATATACTCTTGAGACAGGCCAATCAGACTGACTGAAGAAAAAGAGTTCCTGTGGCCTTGATAAAGATCACAGGAACAGACTCAAAATTTATATTTCTAGTGAATCCCACCAGAGACTTCAGGTTATAGCCTCAGAAATTCATTTAAAGACAGTTTGCCATTTACCTAAAGGCTTGATGAATGCTTGTGATTAATCTTAGGAAGCTCATCTGCCGAAAGAAGAATGAAATAATCAGGGGGAAAGGAGTGAGAACCATAAAGGAAGGTGGAAAATTTAATATGCAAACAAGAACATCTGGGGCGTGGGGATTACATGACAGTTCTTGAAGCACCTCATTCTTTGAATGAGAAATCACACAAATCCACATACTCCAGGTTACTTTAGAGGAGAGGAGTAGGACCCCTTTTCAGAGGTCACAGGGACTAAAACTCAAGACTCTGTTAAGACATTTCTTCTAATCCTTGCTGTCCTCAAATAGAAAGGGCTGTTGTGTGAGGCAGTGAGCCAGTGAGCCAGTGCATGGCGGGATGGCTGAGTCAGATGTTGTGTGTGGATTTGCAAACTTCAAGAAGTTTCTCTGCTATGCACTTTATTCCATACAATGTGCATGATGTAATAAGGAAGACAATATGATGTGGTGGTTAAAAGTCCAGTGTCATTCTACCCCAGACTTGAATCCCAGCTCTGCCACTCAGTCACCATGTGACCAACTCAGTCACCATGTGACCAGAGTGACCTTGAACAAATTAGCTAACTGCCCCAGACAGTTTCTCCATCTGCAAAAAAAGGATGATATGAGCATCTACCCAACGGGTGTTCTGTGAGGACTGAGTTAATATGCAGAAAGCACAAGGACAGTATCTAGCACATAGGAAATACACAAGTTAGCAATTTATCACGATAACTCTGCACTCTTTTCAGCCAGTCTGAAGGTTCCTGGTCATCCATTCGAGGCACAGTGTGACATTTATCTGAACAGACAGGAGAATGGCACTAGAAAACGAGGGAGATTTGGTGCCTAAAAATTACTACAAACAGGCCGGGTGCGGTGGCTCATGCCTGTAATCCCAGCACTTTGGGAGGCCGAGGCAGGTGAATCACGAGGTCAGGAGTTTGAGACCTGCCTGGCCAACATGGTCAAACTCCGTCTCTACTAAAAATACAAAAAATTAGCTGGGCATGATGGCGGGCGCCTATAATCCCAGCTACTCGGGAGGCTGAGGCAGGAGAATTGCTTCAACCTGGGAGGCGGAGATTACAGTGAGCCAAGATCACACCACTGCACTCCAGCCCGGGCGATAGTGCGAGGCTCCATCTCAAAAAAAAAAAAAAGAATTACTACAAAACATATAGAGAACAGCACCATATGGAGCAAAAGAGAGCAGCTGGAGAATGTTCTCATTCAGAGACCCATAGGATTTCAAAAGCCAGCTACCATCAGCAGTTATTTCTGCCCCCAAATCACCCTAAAATGCAAATTCCATCACTGTGACTGGCAAAGGTCCGGGATATGGCTCCTGGAGTCTAGGGAATAGTCTCCACCAAGGATGGTGCTGGCTTCTTGGGTTCCTCTCCCAGATCTACAATCCGGATGGCGTTTTCCTTCTTGGAAAGCCAGAAGGCAGCATAGACTGGCTCTGAAAACTTGCAGGCAAACTTGTGAACCAGAGTCATGGCATCATGCTCTACACCATAGAAGGAAAGGATCCCTCCTGGGAAGTCGACATAGACCCCGAGCCTCCGGAAAGGGCCGGCTTTAAGCGGGGTCTCCATGTCACTGTGCCAGGCTGTGAACTCCTTCCCATTCCATTGGAGGCTCCAGGAGAAGTTGTTTCCGGAAATGCAACTGTTGCGCTCCTCCCCTTTCCGGTCGATGCCTTTGCAGGTCAGACCAACGTAGGTGCCTGCCCCGAAGATCTCCACCTCAAAATAGTACCTATGCAGGTACAGACTCTGCTGGGACAGCACTTGCCGCCAGTGCAGGAACCTGCTGGGGAGGTCCGGGTAGGAGTGCTCCCAGGGCGTGGTGTTGGTGACCTTGCGGTTGTCCTCCTGCAGCCGGAGATACCTGTGTGCTGTGTCTGGGTCGAACGTGATGTCATGAGCATCTGAGGAGACACAGAAGGCAGGAGAGTGGTTCAGGAACTGACAGCTGATTCAGACAGAACGCTTTAAACCCAGCTAGGCTCCAAAGCACATATGAGAAAACATCCATTTCTCTGTTCTCTATTTACCCAGGCTGCTGTTTCCCTAGGCAAAGAGGTGAGTGAAGACCAGAAAACAGAGAGCACAAATCATCTACTCCCTTCCCTTATGAAGCCCAAATTGCTTGACATTGAGGATATTATTTGATGAACTGAATCAAGAAATATATTAATTTACTCTTTCATTCATTCATTCAACAAACATGTATTGAATGCCTGGCATTATCCTACCCAGTGCTGCCAAGTGTTTGGGGAAGCAGGTACTCCTATACCCACATTTGATCCGTTCATTCATTTTTCAAAATATTTGAAAAACATCTTTAAAATGAATGAATGGATCAAATGGAGCATGAAGAACTCTCAAACGTGCCCTCATGTTCTCCTCCCACTCCCAAAGAATAACAGGGTCTCATGCAGCTCATTGCTTAAGTCAAGCTCTATGTCATTTTTGACATTTGTTTTGCCCTCACCCTCATCCCCCATCCTCACCACACACACAGGCAGCAGCAACTCCTATGGATTCTACCACTTCTCTCCAGCCCCGTGCTTTACCCCCAACCTAAGCCAACACTCATCTCACTTGGACTTGTGCAGTGGGTTCCTGACTGGTCATTTCGCTGTTCTCTCTTGCCCACTTCAAGACCTTCTCCACAACAGAGCTGTGCTGCTTATTTCGAGCTGTAGGCTTAGGCCAGTCATGTTGTTCTAGCTTAAAACCCTTTCATGGTGCCCCTTGCTCTTACAATAAAGCAGCAACCCCTCGCCCTGGCCTACCAGGGCCCACATCCCTGGTCCTTTCCTGTGTCTCTCTCTCCCTTGATTGCTACATTCCCACCATGCTGATCTCAGACCTACTCAGCACTCAATCCTCTTTGAGCCTTTGGTACAACCTGTTCCCTCCAAGATGTGATCATGCCCTACCTTGAGTCTGGTGATTCCTACTGATCCATTCAGGCTACAACTGAGAGTTCATGTCCTCGAAGAGGCCCTTTGTGACTCTAAATCACTCTCTTTCAGAGCACTATGGCTTTTTAAACTTGGCACCCCTCCTCATTTGTAACAATGTATTCAAGTGAGTATTTGTTTCCTGCTTGTCCTCTCTCTAATCTATGAGCTTTGCATTTTGCATGGGATTCTTCTCTAGCTCAGAGAAGATGCTCAGTATATGCTTGCCAAATGAATTAGCATATTAAAGGCTATTTTAAAAATTCCATAATTTAAAAAGTTCTCACTGGGTGCAGAGGCTTATGCCAACACTTCGGGAAGCTGAGATGGGAAAATCACTTGAGGTCAACAGCTTGAGACCAGCCTGGGCAACACAGCAAGGCTCCATCTCTACAATTGTTAAAAAAATGTTTCTTTAAATCAGCCAGATGTGGTGGCATGTGCCTGTGGCTACTCAGGAGACTGAGGGAGGAGGATTGCTTGAATGTGGGAGGTCAAGACTGCAGTGAGCCATGATCAAGCCACTGCACCCCAGCCTGGGCAATAGAGTGAGATCCTTTCTCAAAAAATATACATACATATATACATATATATGTCTACATATATATATATGTAAACATACAAAATATGTCTTGACTGTTTATGTCAATTAACAGAAGGCTATTACTAGTTAAGTTCTTGAGGAATCAAAAGCTACAGGTGGATGTTCAACAATATGAGGGATTGGCATCCCAACTCCCACCTTGTTCGAGGGTCAACTGTGCAATGTTTTAAAAATGCTAATGGACCAAGTCAATACCACTTAATGACAGGTCAATGAGTTATGCAATTCTGGCCAAGTCATACATAGAAATGAACCACCAGGTAACTAGCCAGGACTCTTCAAAGTGCTATGGTCATGAAACACAAGGATTGAAAGACTGATCCAGATTGAAGGGTTCTAAGAAGACCTGGAAACATCTGTGACCTTGGATTGGACTTTGGGCTAGAAAAAAGGGCATTGATGAAAGAGTTGGTGAAAGCTGAATAAATTCTGTAGATTAGTTGATAGCATTGTAGCAATGTTAATTCCCTGGTTTTGATCAATGTATTGTAGTTATGTAACATGTTACCATTAGGAGAAACTGAGTGAAAGATATATGGGAATTCTTTGTTCTATTTCTGTAATATTTTTGTAAGTTTCACATTATTTCAAAATGAAAAGTTAAAAAATTGTTTAAATTAAATTTTAAGAAGTATATCATTTAGGGATAGACATGAGGTTGTAAGAACCTGAAACCTAGATGAGAGATGATGGTTCTTACTTAGCAAAGCACTGCACTGATATCAACAATGGAGAAGGGGGTGCCGTTCACAACTTACATTGGAGGAACTGTTCCCTGGTGCTGGGCTCAGGTTTGGAAGTCCAATATTTACGCTGAACAACGGCAGACACTTGAGTTCTGATGTCATACTCCTCTAGAAAATCAGAGAGTTGTGAATGCACACCTGTCCAAGTGGTCAGGAGAATCTGCAAATCAGGACTTCCCAGCCACCCTTCCCTGGACTTCCTGGGGAAAGAAGGGGCTGAAAACTAGAAATGTTTCACAGAGATATGCTCAATAGACTACATTTCTTTCATAGGTAAGGTATAAACCACTGAAAAAGTGATCCAGACTGTCTTGGATTTAACTTAAAAGTATAGGCATCAGCAACCTGGGAAGCTAGTCACAGAAATGCCAGCCGATGGCGTAATATAAGCATGACTAATTCTCTTTCTCTGGGTCTCAATTGTAAAAGAAAATCATCAAGATGAGAGTCCATTAGTAACACACACTGTCTGAAGGATGGCTTTGAAAATGAGACATCTGGCTGGGCATGGTGGCTCACACCTGTAATTCCAGCACTTTGGGAGGCCGAGGCGGGCGGATCATTTGAGGTCAGGAGTTCGAGACCAGCCTGACCAACATGTTGGAACCCCATCTCTACTAAAAATACAAAAATTAGCCAGGTGCCTGTAATCCCAGCTACTAGGGAGGCTGAGGCAGAAGAATCTCTTGAACCCGGGAGGTGGAGGTTGCGGTGAGCCAAGATCACGCCATTGTACTCCAGCCTGGGTAACAGAGCAACACTGTCTCTCTCTCTCTCTCTCACACACACACACACACACACACGAAAGAAAAAAAAAAGAAAAGAAAAGAAAATGAGACATTCCCCTGATTTCATCCTCCCTTCCCTGACCCTCTCTCACCTTCCCATCATCTACTGCTAGAGACACACCCACTACAGTCCATGGCCCAGAATGCATCTCACCTTCCTTGGCAAACTCCTGGAGCTTTTTCTTATAGTTCTCCAGCAACTGGATTAAGTGTACAGTGGAGTCCGTGATAACTTTGCGGATGCCAGAGAGTTTATCCTTCAGCCCTATGTAAACACTAGGGAAGGTGATGTCTTCAGTGTTCTTAAACTTGCAGTACTCCTACAGAAAAGGAAACAGCAGAACTTGCTGTGGTTTCTGTATTTCCAAACTTAGGCTTCTCTCCTCATTAAGTCACTTTTTGCATCTGTAAAATGGGCTGATGGTAACGTGTCCTTGACAAAGAAAGTACACGTAAAGTGTCAAGCTCGGGGTCTAACAAAATAGAAAGCACTTTTCTAGCTGCTAGACCCTCAGAATAAGTGGGATTTTAAAAAGTTAAGTGAGGGCCGGGCGCGGTGGCTCAAGCCTATAATCCCAGCACTTTGGGAGGCCGAGGCGGGCGGATCACAAGGTCAGGAGATCGAGACCATCCTGGCTAACACGGTGAAACCCCGTCTCTACTAAAAAATACAAAAAACTAG
>NW_016810571.1:3525461-3549301 GCF_001698545.2 Rhinopithecus bieti
TAAAATAAAATAAAATAAAAAATAAAAGTTAAGTGAGAAAGTGGGCTTTTAAAAATCAAGATGTACTAGATGGCCATGAACAGCTCCAATACACAGTCCAGACTGGGGACCAAAGAAATAAAGAACATTCTTGCTTTGTTAATTCCGTCAATACTTGTTTTTTGACAATATAAACACAAGCCATGGTAGAAAATGGAGGAGCTCTCAGGCAGAAGTGCTGCCTCTTCCTTGTCAATTTCATCCAATGCATAAATTCCTGTAATTCTTGTACCTTGCTTTAGTATTTGGAAAGTGTCTTCACACAGATAATCACACAGTTTAATGTAAGTTTCAAAACAACGTGTGATCAGGAAAGATGCTTTCAGATATAACACAGTATCAAACTTCAGCTGCAACTGAAGCATTAAAGAGCAGACCAGGTATAGCAGAAAACATAGTAATGAAAACAGTTGTATGAAAATGATTAGATAGAGCCATGGAAATCAAAACCAGAGAATTGATAAAGAAAAGGGTAATTCAACATTTTAATGCTATATACTGTACATGACAAAAGTAGCATTTTAAATCAGTGGGAGAAAGGATAAGTTATTCAATAAATGTTGTTTTGAATGCCTAACCAACAATTTTGGGGGAAATGTTATCTTTTGCCAAAATAAATCTTTTTTTTTTTTTTTTTGAGACATAGTCTTGCTTTGTCACCCAGGCTGGAGTGCAATGGCGCAATCTCAGCTCACTGCAACCTCTGCCTCTCGGGTTCAAGCGATTCTCCTGCCTCAGCCTCCCAAGTGGCTGGGACTACAGGCACGCGCCACCATGTCTGGCTAATTTTTTTTTTATTTTTAGTAGAGACAGGGTTTCACCATGTTGGTCAGGCTGGTCTCAAACTCCTGACCTTATGATCTGCCAGCCATGGCCTCCCAAAGTGCTGGGATTATAGGCGTGAGCCACCGTGCCTGGCCAATAAGTAAGTTATCTTACACTAAAATTTATTTTATATGTATTAAAGTCTTTTATGTTAAAAATAAAGTTACAGGCTGGGCATGGTGGCTCACGCCTGCAATCCCAGCACGTTGGGAGGCCGAGGCAGGTGGATCACAAGGTTAGGAGTTTGAGACCAGCCTGGCTAAGATGGTGAAACCCCGTCTCTACTAAAAATTTTTAAAAAATTAGCCAGGCGTGGTGGCAGGCGCCTGTAATCCCAGCTACTCAGGAGGCTGAGGCAGAGAATTGCTTGTATCCGGAAGGAGGAGGTTGCAGTGAGCCAAGATCGCATCACTGCACTCCAGCCTGGGCGACAGAGCAAGACTCTGTCTCAAAAAACAAAACAAAAATAAATAAATAAAGTTACACAAGGAGAAAACAGAAATAATTTGTATACTCTTGGGGCAGATCTTAAGGGAAACTTGTGAGGTGGGAAGCCAAATGGTTATTAAATGGTTGTTCATATTTTCTTTGTGTTTTGATATTGAAAAGCAAAGAAACTGACAGAGAGAAACTCTGTTGGGGTTTTTGTCTGTCTTTCTCTGCTTCTCTTTTACTCACTCAAAAGTTAATTACGTTGTATTTGTGTATTGGGACTATGGATCATTTTTTTCTTCTTTTTTTGTATTTTCCAAGTTTTCACAATAAACATTTGTTTTGTAACTAGCAGAGAATTTTTTCACAAATGGAAGCAAGAAAAAAATTGTATTTCAGAATATCAGAGCTTAGATGGAGGCTTCTGAATTATATACTCCAGTGGGCTTGTTGATAAATGAGAAAATTGAGACCCAGGGATGTTAAGAGCTGTTACAGAGCTGTTTAGTGACCGATTCAGGATGTTATAGTTTACCCCCAACCTAGTGTTCCTTCCCTGGAAGGTTATGTGTTCTTCAGATCTGGTTCCAATGGCTTACGTTTTAATTTCTAATGATACACTGTAATGAAAAGTATTCCCTGGTTCCAATGGCTTACAGTTTAATGTCTAATGATACACTGTAATGAAAAGCATTCCCTCTTCTGAGCCCTCCTCAATCACTCCAGCCACAGCCCTGTCTGAAAAGCAGCAGGGCTCCAGTCTCATCCTTACCAAGCAAACCTCCATGCAGTGGACTGCTGGAGCGGTTTATAAAACATACTCACTGACTCTCATCACTCTCCCATCTGAGGCCCTTCCCAGCCAGACACCTGCCTGGCCATGCCAGCCTCCTCACTCTGCACCCAGCACCCCAGGCTCCACCCTTGTTAAAGTACCTTGGTTCCCCAAGTCAGCTGTGCTTCCTCAAACCTCTCTGCCTTTGCCTATGTTGTTCCCTCTACCTGGAACATACTGCACGTTGAACCTGACTCATCTTCCAGGACCTGCTTCAAGCTTCCCTGCTCTGAGCAGTCCTCCCTCCCTACCCCTCCTATACTCTGCTGAATGAAGAATCTGCTTCTCTCTGTTCCCACAGCTCCCTGTGCACAGCATTTAACAAAAAGCAGTTCCATTCACAGATGGCCATGGGCCTAGCAAAGCAAGGGTGCTTCCTGAGGCAGCTGTGGGATGCCTCCGCTCCCTCACCCCCCATACCTCCAGGAACTGGACAGTGTTGCTGATGGCCGCCATCCTCTCCAGCTCCTGCTTGTTTTTCTCCATCTCGGCACTCCTGTACTCCAGGTGGGCCTTGATGCCATTGGCCTGGCTCAGCGCAGCTTGCTCCTTCTCCTCTAAGAAGAGCATCACATTGGCCTGGGCCTTCCTCACAGCAGCAAGGAGTTCCCCAAACTGCATTTCAGCCACTGCTTTGACCTCTGACACCGACACCTGGTGGGGGGATGGGGTGGAAGACAACCAAGCACTTCTTAGTGAGGCGTCCAACTTGATAGAAGCTCAACATACAGAAATGTCAGCTTGAAAAACATATACTAGGGAGCAGTTCCCTATTGTAAAAGGAATCCTTTATTCTCATGTGAATTCCAGGTTCCTGGAAAAAGGATTTACTTGTTAACTTGGTCTCCTCATCCATTTGATGAGAGAGTGAATTCCTCTATGACTTCTGAGATCCCTCACAACCCTGACACTCTGGGATTGTTAATCAAGTTTCCGAAATTGATTTTCCTACCAGAGCAATGCGTGTACTCAGTCTACTTGATAGTTATATTTCAAGAGGTAAAGAATTTGGCTTTTTTTTTTGTATAATCAGCATGAGTTAGTATTTCATTATGTCTGGTTAAACTGAACACTGAGTCCATCAGAGCCAAATGCATGTCTAAGATGATACTGTCTCTACCACGTACAGAATCACCACAAAATGTTTAGGGTGTAGATGACCATGGCACCCAAGCAATTCCAGGACAAGCATGTATATACAGAACAGAACGTGACATTCAAATAAAACATAAAAGAAAACCCATGTGAGAAACATTAAGGGTCTGAACAATAGGGCATATGCATGTGGACTCTTCTGCATGGTGAGCATCCTCTGGGAATGCCTTCGATCAATATCATGTTTACAACATCCTTCCAAGTTCTGAAGGTTTCCTCTTCTCTGGTATTCTTGAGAATTGGTGCAGACGGCCGGGCGTGGTGGCTGCTCACGCCTGTAATCCCAGCACTTTGGGAGGCCAAGGCAGGCAGATCACTGGGTCAGGAGATGGAGACCATCCTGGCCAACACGGTGAAACCCCATCTCTACTAAAAATACAAAAAATTAGCTGGGCATGGTGGTGGGCGCCTGTAGTCCCAGCTACTCGGGAGGCTGAGGCGGGAGAATGGCATGAACCTGAGAGGCGGAGCTTGCAGTGAGCCGAGATCAAGACCCTGCACTCCAGCCCTATCCCATCTGAGACTTTCTGAGCTCCCCTCCGGGTGCTGTTTTCTCTTTCTCCTCCCAATGTTAAGGGCCAGCTCTGAACATCAGGGCTCCAAAGCGAGTCAAACAGCAGATATCCTTGGGCAGAGGCTTCAGGGGCACCTCCCATCCCTGGCAAGGAAGGAGAGAGGGAGGGAGAATGAGACCCGGATCAAAAAGGGGAGCACAGTAAGGAGAGGACTCAGAAAGGATGGGATTCTGGGCCCAGGTTGGGTGGGAGCCTAAAGGTTTGGAGGGAGATGGGAAGAAAAAATGATGACACCAGATAGGAGGTCTTCTGCCTGGCTCAGGCCCTGGCTTAGGCCAGGGCTCAGGAATTCAGTCCATGAGAATGACTGGTCTCTGATCAGTCTTCAGTCTGGTGGCAAAGGGAAGAATAAGCAGGACAAAGAAAGCAAGGGGTACCCCTACTGGAGGGGGATGGTGGGAAGACACAGACAATCTCCCTACATTCTCTGTCTCTCTCTTTTTTTTTTTTTTGAGACAAAGTCTGCTCTGTTGCCAGGTTGGTGTGGCACAATCTTGGCTCACTGCAGCTTTGACCTCCCAAGTTCAAATGATCCTCCCACCTCAGCCTCCCAAGTAGCTGAGACCATAGGTGCATACCTTCATGCCCAACTAATTTTTATATTTTCTGTAGTGATAGGATCTTACTATGTTGCCCAGGCTGGTCTCAAACTTCTGGTCTCAAGCAATTTGCCTGCCTCGGCCTCCCAAAGTGCTGGGATTACAGGTGTGAGCCGCCACGTCCGGCCTACATTCTCATTTTTATGCCAACTTTTCCATTACCTGTTGGCTTCCTTGAAGTTAGGTAGCTGGACAGACCTAGGAGCAAATAAACTGTGGTAATAGGATTAAGGAAGAGCGGGGATGGTAGACTTTATCCAAATTCTTCCAGTCCACACCAAGAAAAGCTTTTAGACAGGTGATGGTGTTGAGAAGCCACGGCAGCAGGAGAGGCGATTTGGGAAACCTGAGGCTATCTGGTGTTGTGGCTCCCTCCAGAGCCCTGTTGTTCAGGGCTGGCCCTCACCCTTGGGAGGAGGAATAGCAGCACCTGAACCAGCTGCTCAGAGAAACTGCAGGTGGGGACAATAGTGGAGAAGGAGGCAGGCAGAGAATGGGCTCTGGACTGTGGATGGGAGGCTCAGAGCACTGTCTGAAGAGTGAAGACCTGAGATCCAGGAAAGCTACCTGGGCCCCACCCAGGCCCCCCAGGTGGCAAACCTGCTGCCTGGGGCTCTGCCAGGTGTAGGCTCTGCAGCCCTCTGACACTTCACCTCTCTCCCTCTTGCCACTGTCCTGGGAATGAGGACCCTCTGCTGCCAGCCTGGTCACTCTTCTAATTATATAACAATAATCATAAAAACAACCAACATGTAGTAAGTTCTTACTATGTGCCAGGCACTGTTCTCCTGGCAACCCTAAAAGGTAGGTGCTATTGGGGTCTCTATTTCTTAAATAAGGAAACGGAGACAGTGATAAATGGACTGATTTGCCCAAGATCACACAGCCAAGGTTTGAACCCAGACTGTTGGTCTCTGGAGTCCATCCCTTTGACCACCATTCCACACTGCCTCGAAGTAGGGCCCAGGGTTGGGGATCCATGTGTCTGCAGTATAGTACTTAGCTGGCACAGCCTGACCTCTCCCTCTGGGCCCTGGCACATTCACTAGGACGAGGTGGGGAGGCACACGAGGAGCTCAGCTGAGCTTTCTTTCAGCCCATGAGCTGTGGCTAGGGGGGACGTTGCAGGGAAGGACCTTTAAGTTCGGCCCCTCCCAAGACCCGACAAGAGACAGGGCCTAGCCCCTTGTTCACTGTGGGCACCAGTTAGGGGAACATCCTATGCCCATAATGGACTAAATACACAGGTTGCTGCTGAGCAGGCGACCAAGAGGGAAAGAGGCCAAGCCTCCCAGCAATTCCTAGGCCAACTGTTTATAGGTGTTGCCTCCTTGACATTGTAAATACTGTAATTCCTGAGATATTAATCACGACTGGATTTAAATCTAAAAGTCAAATTACATTTCCATATGGCAAAGAAGTAATGATGAAGAAATCTACCTCAGAAGACAGGAGAGTTTTGCTTATAACCATTTGGGAGAGCAGGGGCAAATAGTGGTGGTATAGGGGCAAATAGCCTGGATCAGTGTTTGATCCAGGCTCTGTGTTAGCTAATGTGTCCTAGTTCCCCGGCTTACTCACCCTTCATGTCCACTCAGGCTCCAGGTGTCCAGGCTCTACGAGTCACAGAGGCCACAGAGTACTCCCTGCCTGCACTACCCACTCCCGATCACCTCCAGAAAGCAGGAGCAGGACACAGCATGGGAACCAGCATGAGGGTGTTGTAGGAAAGGAGCAGAATCCTATCTACAATTACGACCCATAGGTTCCTCATAGAAGCACGATACCACAAGACTAAGAGGCATGAGACTAAAGACAAACTCAGGATCCAAATCCTCACCCCCAGCCCCAACTGAGGCCATCCTCGGGAAGGATGGTGGAAGGGAGGCGTCAGATGATATTGGTGGATTGAGTTGACTTCTGCTGTGGCCTGGCCTCTCATTCCTAAATCTTCCCATTGAGAAACACTTCTTTCTTGCATGTAAATGTAATGTGCAAAGGGCATTACTTACTGTGTTACTAAAGCAGAAATAGTACAGAGAGGAGAGGCCTCAACACATCCAAGGAGCCAGCAGGTAATGGTTTAAAAGATTGGAGGGTGGTGTGCATGCCTGTCAATATACTGAGTCATTCCTAGGTCAAGGGAGCAACAACTCTAGGTTCTCCCGTTCCATCAATCTAGATAGCCCTAGACAAGTCTTGTCATCTTCATGCCCCTTGTGGATGGTAGCTATTGTAATAACTACCTCCCCTGGTCGTCATGTACTTATGAGAACTGAGGAGGGATCAAAGTGTCTGAAAATTAAAGAGCGGGGAAACACAAGACCCTCCATGTGGTTCTACAGGTTAGCTTGAGCCTGGAAATCCATTATCTCTGAAGGTTTATATGGCTTTAAGGTGACAATTCTCTTTCTTCCCTTAATAAAATATTGTGGGAAAGAAAGTTTCATCCTTCAGTAGCTAGTTGGTTGTAAACACCCAGGAGGTGAAAATTTAAGTTGAAATGAATATATGCATTAGGGGTAGGTGAATGGATGGATGGAGGATGGATGGAATCATTCATTCTCAGGATATAAAGATGACAATGCTGATTCACTTCCACAGGGTAGGTGTTTTGCATTCTCTCTCTCTTTTTTTGAAACAGAGTCTCACTCTATTACCCAGGCTGGAGTGCAGTGGTGCAAAATTGGCTCACGGCAGCCTCCGCCTCCTGGGTTCAAGCAATTCTCCTACCTCAGTCTCCTGAGTAACTGGGACTACAGGCGCACACCACCATGCCTGGCGAATTTTTGTATTTTTTAGTAGAGTCGGGGTTTCACCATGTTGGCCAGACTGGTCTCGAACTCCTGACCTCAAGTGATCTGTCCGCCTCAGCCTTGCAAAGTGTTGGGATTACAGGTGTGGGCCACTGCACCCAGCCTGTTTTGCATTTTCTTCTAAGTGGTGGTTATTGGCTTGCCACTGATGAGAGGCATTTGCAGAACTCCTCAGAGTCCACTTGGAGACCACTTACTGCCTACTTAGCCTGGCACACCATGGCCTTCTCAAATACCATCACTAATCCTGAGTTCTCAACTCCTTTTTTCCAGTTGCCAGGTCATAGGACTGGTGAGACTCATATAATGGAAGAAGCCAAGATTACATATAATTTCTGGACCTCTGACTAAACACCCAGCCCCCCAACACATACACCCTGTCAAGACAGCATATGCAAATGTAGAAATAAGAATGTTGTTATTATAGGATTCATCTTGGTTCTAATTTATATTATTAAAAAGCAAATCACTTGCCAGGTTTAAAACTTAAACTAATTTCATAACAAATCCTGACATCAAGGTGAGGCTACCCCATGGTGTAGTCAACTGTATCTACAATTCTCATTTGCGGAGAAACCCCGAGGAACCTACAGGAATGGAGGCTAGGCATGCAGTACCATGTCCCACGCCCCTAGAAGGGCCTGGCTGACCCAGGCTGGTCTTACCAGAACAGACTTTTGGTTGGCCTGGAGCCTGGAGATGGCATTTTCATTCAACTTGAGTTTCCGCTCCAAGTCTAACTGGGTACACTGGAGTTCAGCCTAAAAAGTGGAAAGCAGAGAATTAAGGAGGAAGGAGCCCAATGCATAGAGAAGGATACAGGCATTCTCCGGCCCTGACATCCCCGCCCTTCTTCCCTGGAAAGAAGTTTAACCTCTGTGGTTGATCTCAGAAATCAGCTGGGAGGCATGAAGAGTCAGCAGTGAGTCCACGCCCTCCTGGGGCTGCAGTCAGCATAAGTCAGCAAAAATACAGTGAGCACATATGCCATGCTGCTCACCATTTCAAGCATTTTGTGGATTACCCCACACCATCCTTGCCATACCCATACTAGCTGTAAACCAGAAATAAAGTCCTAAGACCCCCAACAATCTGAATGGATTCCTCCTCTCAGCAAAGGGCATTCCAAACTGAAAAACTAGTTCAGGCCATGATGGGAAGGGGGGTCAGACATGGCTCATTATAACCTCCTCCCTTGTGGAATTACTGACACAGCAGACTCTTTCAGTCTGATAAGAAACATTTACAATCTCTTCTCTCCAAAACCTCTTCCCTGGAGGCTTTACCCACATGATAAAACCTTGGTTTCCACCACCTCTTATCTTAACTCAGACATTCCTAAGTCTTGAGACAATAACTTGACTCTTTCAACCAACTGCCAATCAGAAAATCTTTGAATTTACTTATGACCTGGAAGCCCTGGCTTCCCGTTGTCCCACCTTTCCAGGCCAAACCAAATTACATCTTACATATATTTGATTGATGTCTCATGTCTCCCTAAAACGTATACGAGGCTGTACCCCAACCACCTTGGGCACATGTTCTCAGGGTCTCCCGAGAGCTGTGTCACAGACCATCGGTCTCCCATATTTGGCTCAGGATGAGTATCTTCAAATATTTTACAGAGTTTGACTCCTTTTGTCAACACAGGTAAACATGATTATTTCAAATGTACAGGTGACAAAATCAAGTCATGTTTCCAAGTTCATCAATGGAGTTGACCCCAGGCTGACCCCACAGGAGCCTCATAGGCAGTGCAGGGTTGGAGTCAGATGGCCAGGTGGGAAGTCCACATTTTTTTTACTTAGCAGTTGAGAATTTGGGCAAATTTACTTATGAATAGCAAAAACAAACTTTCTTTGTCTTATACTCACACAACACAGAACACTTTCACGAAGCCATTCTCCAACATCAGCTGGGTGTCCTAAAATGTAACTCAATTCTGACACTCCCTACTTGGAGATGGAAGAGATGCACAGGGCAAGGGATGTGGGAGGGAAGTGACACCTCCATGTCCTCTCCAGGTGCAGGGTGCACACCCTCCAG
Source organism: Rhinopithecus bieti (assembly GCF_001698545.2). Classification (NCBI taxonomy): domain Eukaryota; kingdom Metazoa; phylum Chordata; class Mammalia; order Primates; family Cercopithecidae; genus Rhinopithecus; species Rhinopithecus bieti. Next base: position 3,534,784 of record NW_016810571.1, read on the forward strand.
GGACTTCCACTCCTTCAGCAATCCAGAAGCTCCCAGAAGCCCAGCCTTTTGGGTTTGTTTGTTTGTTTATTTTGAGATGGAGTCTCGCTCTGTCTCCCAGGCTGGAGTGAAGTGGTGCGATCTCGACTCACTGCAACCTCTGTCTCCTGGGTTCAAGCAATTCTCCTGCCTCAGTCTCCCAAGGAGCTGGGACTACAGGCATGTGTCACCACACCTGGCTAATTTTTTTTTGTATTTTTAGTAGTGACGGGGTTTTACCATATTGGTCAGGCTGGTCTCGAACTCCTGACCTCAAATGATCTGCCTGCCACCCCGGCCTCCCAAAGTGCTGGGATTACAGGTGTGAACCATCGCGCCTGACGCCTTTTGGGTTTATATGGAGGCTTCACTGTGCAAGGCATGATTGATTACATCATTGGCCATTGGTGATCCTCTCAACCTTCAGCCTCACTTCCCTCCCTGGAAGAGACTAGGGAGATGGGGCTGGAAGTCAAACCCTTTAATCACAGGATTGGCTCCCTTGGCAACTAGCCCCCAGCCTGAGGCTCTCGGGAGCCCCCTCAGTCACCCAGTCATCTCATTGGCATTCAGACACTTATCACTTCAGAGTCTGGGGTTCTAAGAGTTGTTGGGTGCCAGGAAATGGGGGCAGAGACCAAACCTAAGTTTCTTTTTTTTTTTTTTTTGAGATGGAGTCTTGCACTGTCACCCAGGCTGGAGTGCAATGGCGCAGTCTTACAACCACCACCTCCCGGGTTCACGTGATTCTCCTGCCTCAGCCTCCGGAGTAGCTGGGATTACAGGTGCACACCGCCACATCTAGTTAATTTTTGTATTTTTAGTAGAGACAGGGTTTCACTATGTTGGCCACGCTGGTCTCGAACTCCTGACCTCGTGATCTGCCCACCTCAGCCTCCCAAAGTGTTGGGATTACAGGTGTGAGCCTCCGTGCCTGGCCTGTTTATTTCAGAACTTAATATCTCTAAACTTCCATTTCTTCACCTGTGAGACGGGGATCAGTAAAGTGTTTGCTTCATAGGATTAGGAAAGAATGGACTAATGAGATAACGTATGCCAATAAGAACTTTGTATAGTACCAGGGACATTATTAATGAGCTCCACAAATGTCAGTGGGTGCCAGCATCGTCACATCATCGTTATTACTCCTGCTACCATGGCTGCTTTGCATTCATGTTCTGTATTCGAAGGCAGAGCCAGCCCTTCTAGCCCAGGCAAGTGCCTGCCCAAGAACCTCGGGTTTGCCTGCTTTGGCCTCAGCTTCAATCTTGCCTCCTGGGATGCACTAAACATCTTCCACCAAGAGGTGTGCCAAGGCGCACTTAAGCCTTTGTGAACTTCAAAGACCCTGTCACTTTCCTACTTCCATAAGGGCAATACAGAAAAAGAAAAAAAAAAAAGAATAGCTTTCACTGCTTTTAATAGCTTCCCTCTGCATTTAAAGCTGTGAGTCATTATGCCCTGATAGAACTCAGAGGGCATAAACTGTCTCTCCATTCTCCACTGAAGACGGCGGAGGGGGGGAATTCCAGGCCCCCTGGGGAGGGAAGTTGCTGCAGGCAGAGGACTCATCTCTCCAGGACACTGCAGAAGGCAGGAAATGTTTGCTCAGGCTCCAGGTCACTCAGAGTGGAGCTGAGGGGGCCTCAGTGACCTTTCACCTTTGATACCTGAGACCTGATGCCTGGGAGTGGGGAGTGGGGGTGGGTCTGGCCTATTTGGGGGCAATCCTGGATTCTTAACCTACGAAAAAGGCTTACACAGTGATCCATTCCAGGGGAGAGAAAAGGAACATGAGCTGCTTGTTTAAAAGTGGTGGAAGACACAACAGAACACACCCTAGCAACAGGCTCCTACAACACGGCATCTAAACAGCAGGGACAGAAGAATGTGTTAAAGCAGTCGGCAGCAGCAGGGCCATAAGGAGGCACCCAGGGAGCATCCAGAGAAAGGGGCTTCTCTCTGCTATTTGCAGACTACCATAAAAGGAGAGAAAAGGACTCCTTAAGCACACAATCGGGGACCTTCCTGAGTCACCCCAAGAAAAGGCACTCCCAGTTACCTCAAAAGGTGGAGCCACTTTGGAAGACTTGTTTCTCCAGTTATTCCTGTTCCTAGAAAATGATGGGATGCCTCAGACTCTGGCTTCAGGGTTTCCCAAGAGCTCAGCCACACACACGTCTCAGGTAAGGGTGAGCCCTGCCCAGAGGCAGGACTGTGGTGCCCATGAGCACAGAAAGCTCTGGAAGGCAGGGCACAGACAGCTCTGCCTGCTTCAGCAAGACAATGGACAAACGTGTCAAAGGCACACTATTTAGAGTCCGGAATATTATGTGACCGGCCACGTGCTGGCCACATGGGCTTCATCAAGCCATTCAAGTCATTTAGCTTCTTATCTGGTGCAAAACTACATCAATATGCTAACAGAAGGGTTCCTTCTGCTACAGGGCAAAGGCGGCACACAGAGAGTGACGGCCAGGTCATGTTAGAGATGAAAAATAGGAAGAACAGGGGGAGTGAGAAGAGAGAAGAAAATCCCAGACTGTGCCATTTCCTTTGTATTCCAAGCACGCAGGGTTCGCCGTTCTAGAGAAGGCAGCGCTAGCGTTCACCTGGACGCTGACTGCATTCCTTGGTCAGCTGGTCAGAATTCACCATAGGACATATAGTACGTGCCAGCTCAGTCACATAAGACACACACTCCCCCCTCTCAAAATACAGCCTGGGAGAATAAGAAAAACCAAGTTACGTGATACTGAGTCCTGGGCATTCCTCAACATGGCTGAAAGAAATTCTTTTTTTTTTTTTTTTTTTTTTTGAGATGGAGTCTTGCTGTCACCCAGGCTGGAGCACAATGGCGCAATCTCGGCTCACTGCAAACTCTGCCTCCCAGGTTCAAGCGATTCTCCTGCTTCAGCCTTCTGAGTAGCTGGGATTACAGACGCCTGCCACTGTGTCCAGCTAATTTTTTTTTTTTTTTTTTTTTTTTTTTTTTTGAGACAGAATCTCGCTCTCTCGCCCAGGCTGGAGTGCAGTGGCGCAATTTCGGCTTACTGCAAGCTCCGCATCCCGGGTTCACGCCATTCTCCTGTCTCAGCCTCCCCCGTAGCTGGGACTACAGGCGCCCACCACCAGGCCCGGCTAGTTTTTTGTATTTTTAGTAGAGATGGGGATTCACCATGTTAGCCAGGATGGTCTCGATCTCCTGGCCTCATGATCCAACCGCCCTGGCCTCCCAAAGTGCTGGGATTACAGGCGTGAGCCACCGTGCCTGGCCAATAGTTGGTTTTTCTATGTAGACAGTCTTATCAACTGCAAATGACAATATATTATCTTCTTCTTATTTATTTATTTATTTTGAGATGGAGTCTTACTCTGTTGCCAGGCTGGAGTGTTGTGGCACGATCTTGGCTCCCTGCACCTCCGACTCCCTGATTTAAACAATTCTCCTGTCTCAGCCTCCCAAGTAGCTAGGACTATAGGCATGCACCACCATTCTCGGCTAATGTTTTTTTGTATTTATTAGAGAGGGGGTTTCACTATGTTGGCCAGGATGGTCTCGATCTCCTGACCTCGTGTTCTGCCCACCTTGGCCCACCAAAGTGCTGGAATCGCAGGCATGAGCCACCATGCCCACTCAAAAATTTATAATATTTGTCATATTTACCTTTTGGGAGACAGGGGCCAACAATATAAAAGTAAGTTGCAGACATGATCATACCTCAGCTTTCATCATCTCAGAGGGCTGGATTCTAACTCTTTAAATGATGCCTTCATGGCTTTCCTTTTCCAGTAGTTCTCTGAACTATGTGAATACTTAATATTATTATTATTATTATTATTATTACTTTTATTTTTTATTTTTTTTGAGACAGAGTCTCACTCTGTCTCCCAGGCTGGAGTACAGTGGCGCGATCTCAGCTCCCTGCAAGCTCTGCCTCCTGGGTTCACACCATTCTCCTGCCTCAGCCTCCCAGGTAGCTAGGACTACAGTCGCCCGCCACCACACCTGGCTAAATTTTTTGTATTTTTAGTAGAGACGGGGTTTCACCGTATTAGCCAGGATGGTCTCAATCTCCTGACCTCGTGATCCGTCCGTCTCGGCCTCCCAAAGTGCTGGGATTACAGGTGTGAGCCACTGCGCCCAGCCACAACTCTTATTAATATATACCGTAAACATACATCTAGTGGGGGGAAATCCTCCCTTTAACAAAAGTCAGCACCCAGTTATGATAAAAACACTCAAGGAAGTAGCAATGGAGAGATACACTTTCAACATGGTAAAATGTATATGCTTTAGTTTCACTTATGGAATAGGGAAGCTCTAGAAGCATTTCCACTAAGATCACAAATGAGGCAAGGATCATCACTATCTTCAATACTGTTCAATAATGTACTACAGATATTAGCCAATGTAGTTAGGCAAGATAACTCCATTAAAGGCATAAGGAAGAGTATAGGAGAAATAAAACTGTCTATTTACAGATGATACAATAGTATGCCTGGAAAACCCCAGAGAATCAATGACAAATTAGCAGTGAAAGAATTCATTTAATGCAGTAGTGAGACATAAAATTAACATGCAAAAAGCAGTAGTCTTTCTATACATAAACAATAAGCAGTTAAAAGACATATAATGGTGAAGAGAATCCCATTTACAGTAACAGCAAGGAAGACTACGTGCTTAGGAATAAACTTAACATAAAATGTGCAAACCCTCGAGGTACCTAAAAGAAACTAAAGAAGACTTAAATGAAAGATGTCTCTTGTTCTTGGATGGGATGAACTCAGCAGTCATGAGTTCTCCTTAATTGATGATTTCAATCCAGTTGCCGTGAAAATATTAGTGAGCTATTTTATATGGTTGGACAGGTTGATGCTAAAGTTCATATAGAAAAACATGCAAGAAAACGTAGAAAACACTGGAAAAGAAAAGGTGAGGGGCACTATTCTTACTGGACATTAAAACGTGGTATAAAAATGCTAGAACTAAAAATAGTGTGTGCTGGCCAGTGGAATAGAAGAGGAAGTCTGGAATTTGACCAAATACATATGAAAATGTATTAAATGACAAAGACGATATTTCAAGTCACTGGGCTAAGAATGGATTTTTAAATAAATTGTGTTGGAATGCTTGGGGAGCCATGTGCCAAGAGATAAAGTTAGATCCATCCTCACATCAAATAAACTTGAGGGAGATGGAAAAAAACCATGCATGTACTCGAAGAAAACTAGGGTGAATTCCTCTTTAACCTCAGTATAGAGAGAATAGCTTCCTAACTGTGACTCGCAATCCAGAGGCAATAAAAATAAAGACTGGTAAATTTGACTACATTAAAAAAAAATTCCACTATAAAAGACACCGCAAGCAAAACTAAAAGACAACTGACAAAGTAGGAGAAGATACTCACAATATATACTACAAACAGAGGGCTAATATCTTTAATATATAAAGAACCCTTAAAAATTCCAGGGCAAAGGATTAAGAACGTAAACAGAAAAATAGAAAGACTTGAACAAACAGTTCACAAGAAAAGATATTAAAATGGTCCTAAAATATGAAAGAGTAGTCAAACTCATTCAGAATCAGTAAGACTGGTAATTTATTATTATTATTATTATTTTGAGATGGAGTCTTGCTCTGTTGTCCAGGCTGGAGTGCAGTGATGTGATCTCGGCTCACTGCAACCTCTGCCTCCTGGATTCAAGTGATTCCCCTGCCTCAGCCTCCCCAGTAGCTGGGGTTACAGGCACGCACCACCATGCCTGGCTAATTTTTGTATTTTTAATAGAAACGTGGTTTCACCATGTTCGTCAGGCTGGTCTCAAAGTCCTGACTTTGTGTTCTGCCCGCCTCAGCCTCCCAAAGTGCTGGGATTACAGGGGTGAACCACCGTACCTGGCCAAGACTGGTAAAATTTTTTTAAACAGCAATACAGTCTATTAGTGAGGTTCTGGAGAGACAGGTCTTTCAAACATTGCTTGTAGCAATGTAAATTGGTACAAAGTTTCTAGAAGGAAATTTGGAATTGTGTAACCTTTTAGACCCAACAGTCCCACTTCAGGGAATTTTCCCTGAACATAGACCCGAGCAATACAAAAATACATCCACAAAAGATTGGAAACTGTCTAAATGTCCACACACAGGAGAGTGTTGAATAAACTACGGAGCACACACACACGGGGGTATTGGGGAGCCCGGGACAGTATGTCCAGGACAGCGTGAAAAAAAAAGCAAAGCCCAAAAGATACTTAGGGTGTGCCACAAACTTACCAGCTTAAAACAAGTCACATTCATTATCTCTGTTCCCCTGGCAGAGAGTTCAGGCACCTCTTAGCTGGGTCCTTGCTCAGGACTTACAAGGCTGCAGTCAAGATGTTGGGCAGCCTGTATTCTCATCTGGAGTCCCAGCTTGGGAAGAGTCTACTTCCAGTTTCTTTCAGATTGTGGCAGCTTCATTTCCTTGCGGTTGTTGGAGTGAGGTCCTGAGATTCCGGAGGCCTCCCTGTTCTTGCCTTAGGCTCAGTTCACATCAGAGAGGCCTATTTCCTAGAAGGCCTGAGCCCTGTTGAAATGTCAGGCCCATACAGGATCATCTCTCTCCCTTTTGATTATTTCAAAGTCAGCTGATTAGGGAGTTTAATTATATCTGCAAAATCGTTTCACATTTGTCATCTGACATAATTGCAGGAGTGACAGCCCATCACTTTCTTCACATTCTGTGGATAGAATCACAGGTTCTGCTCTCAGTCGAAAGGAGGGGATTACTCACCAGTGTTACTCATTGGAGGTCACTTGAGGGTGTGTCTGCCACAGTGAGTGGAGAGAAATAGTCTAATAAATAAAAAACCAAGTGAGGAAGAAGACGGCGCTTCTCACAATGGAATTCCAGTAACTAAATGTGGAAGAAAAAGGGGAAACAGAGAATCCTCGTTAGCCAATACCACTGTAGTAAATGTAAACAAGATCTTCTAAAGGATCCTGAAATTCGTGGGTGCAGGTTTGAGGAGGCATAGGATTTGCATAGTCTTAAATATTTTCCAAAAAATACTTAACCAACTACAAAGGGAAAATAGATTGTACTGCGAAGGGTATGACATTTCTGTGGTACACTTCCCCAAATTCATAACCTCATTTTAGTGATAAAAATATTATCAGAGCAAATCAAATTTGGCAACATTCTACAAAATAACTGATCAGTACCCTTCAAAGGCGTCAGGGTCACAAAATAGAAGGAAAGACTGAGGTACCAACCAACTGGAGGAGGCTAAGAGGAAGTCACTAAATGCAATGTGCGATGATCCCCCAAACAAAGACATGACGTGGAAAAATGGGTATAATTCAAATGAGGTCTTTAGGTAAGCTTCTCTTCTAGGTAATTGTATTATGGTTATATAGGATGTTAACATTGGAGGGGTGAGCTAAAGGATATAAGGGAACTCCTTGCACTATTTTACAAGTTTTCTGTAAGTCTGAAATTAATTAAAATAAAGTATATTTTAAAATAATGATAGCATAGAATTAGGCTGATAATTTTTTGTCAGTAAAAGTAGAAATTCAGGTGACAGTTCTGCACCTAAATGTTGCATGTTGTTGTATACGTGATTATTGGAGAATACACAAGTGTATAATGGTGGAACTTATTCTAATTCATAGGATAGTTTTTTCCAGTTGTATTTTTTTCCATCATGCTTACATCATAATAGACATTGCTGAGGAAGGAACACAGGGCTCTTTTTTTTTTTTTTTTTAACTATTCTAATATTAAAGTGCCTTCATACAGTGGGTTGGTTCACTGTGCCTGGCAGTATTCTCTTTAAAAATTATTACCACACTTTGAGAGGTTTTACTTGTGACCAACACATGTCATATAAAAATCTATAGTTTTGAAAGTGTTTATTGCATTCGGTTGGTTCAGAGGGCTCTGAATTTTCTTCTTTATGTGGACCACGGACACAGATGAGTCTTCTGTCTCACGTTCTCAAATGCGTTTTCTGAGGCATCATCTGCTGTAACGATGTTTAAACTATGCCTGTGGAAGATCAAGTTGTTTCTTAGTAACTATAGTTACTGAATTATAGTAATTATGACTTAGTAGTTATGGAACTATGGATAGAAAGATAGGGAGTAAAGGAAAATGAATAAGATGGTTTGGGTGAATCTGTGTCATGATAAAGCTCTTGTTTCTTTAACAGAATGAATTTAATATGTGAATATTCTCGTTGCTTTAAAGGGACATCTGCTTTAGAATTGTACCACACAACTGGTAGTGCTGCTTGGCTGTGGCAGTATTTTGTGAATCATGGGATGCATTTCTTACAGCCTTTTTTATTTCTACTTGAAATATTGTGCATAAGAGCAGTGCCTCGGGCATGCACCATCTAAGCCACGGTGCCCTGTGTTCACATAGAATTACTGTTTGTTTTTACTGCCATGAGTCTGTGAATCCAGCCTGTCATGCAGAAGTGATCCTGATAATGTAAGCACTTACTGTCTTGCTGCAGCTGATTCCCCAGTGACATTTTAAAAAGTCAGTATTTGGCTGCAGAGTGCTTTAAATTTCTAAATGGACTATAGATTGGAGGCCTTAGGGTATTTCACAGGAAGCACATGACCCTGCAGTGAGCACACAGCAACTTTTGTAGATCTGTAGCCAAGTCGGTGACCAGTATTTACCCTTGAAATTGTTTTAGTTCAGAATGTTAAGTGTTTTTTACTTTACATTTAATTATTTGGTACTAATACTAATTGACTACAAATGTCTGACACTAAATGGATATTTAACGAAGTCTATGCTGTTTGTCCAGGTCTTTTATCCCGACTAGGTATGGTTCTGATGTAAAAAGCAGCTTCTAGCAGTGACACAATGCATATTTCTCAGTGTCTATAAATTCAGGTCTTTGATTTTCACTTCATCTGAAAATGAGAGTGGCAGTTACACACTCCGGAATACTCAGAAATACATTAACACGTTTTGCATTCTTCTCTAAATGAAGCCTAAGCCCCTGAAAACAATTGTTTTATAGTAATATTTTAACAGCTATTTGTATCTGTTATCTAAACTGAAAATCGTATTCCTGACCCTCTGGCTGCCACAGATACACCACGATTAGACTCAGTTTGGAGTGACAGTCCGGAGAGATTCTGGGACCGTGTCCTGCCTGGCCACGTGGGTAACACACCCATCTTGTAGAACCACAAGAGGGTTGGTTGTTGTACGTCGTCAAATACCAGGCTTTGTGCCGAATGTGTCCTGACCTTCACGGGGGCAAATTGGTGATGATCTTTAGGACATTAGTTTGTTTCTTTATTATTTGTATTTCTTTTGAGCAATATGCATGACTATGGAGCAGTGGGTCTGATGGGGTCAGAGCAGTTAGCCTGATCCAACCAGGGTGTCAGGACCACCGCACCAGAGGACTACGCAGTGTTCTTTTTGTGTGCGTATGAGTGTATTTGTGTTTCCAATTTATTGAAGCAAAGGGGGAGGGTAGAAGATAAAATAGCATGGTCCTCATGTCACGAGAGCTAGTGCCTTGAGGACTGTGCTAAATTCAACTGCCTTTTAAATTCCATTACATTTTTAGTCATAGAAATGCATCTAAACCTCTGAGCCAAAAGTGAGTTGAGATCATCAGCTACCTCTGATGATTTTAAATTTCAAAATCTCATCTCGTGCCTTCACATGACTCATCTTTCTTTTATCAATATAGTAAGAAGTATCTTCCTTTAAATAATATTATCAGATTATGATTTATTAAGTATTTGTTATGCTCAGAAAGGGATTGAAGGAATACGGATAAGATTCCTGTCTTAAGGAGCTTACGTTATATTTGGAAAAGACAAACTGAGCATACATTTAAAACTGGAAATTAAATAGATACTATTGCTGTATTAGCAATAAAGATCAAAAGAGATGCAGAATAATAGTCCCTTCTTTAGTGATCATATATACTGCATTTTATAGTAGAATTTTTTTTGTTTCTTAATGGAGGACTTCTAAGTTTATGTTAAGTCTCTCATTGACTAATGATGAAGATTTTTTAGAAGTCTATTGATATTACTGTATTGATTGGATATTACCATGAGTGATTGTCGGCCACTCTGCATGCCTGCCCACCTGGAAGCTCACGTAAGAGTCAGGAAGATGAGTTTGGCCCTACATTTTCTGAAATGCCTTGAAGAAGTGTGTGTCAAGAAATTTCAGCTACAGATTGATTCATGTATGAGTTTAGGAACTCATTCAGTAACAGCTTTTCAGCAGGTGTGTAGCTAAATATGTTTATTCATGTTTCTCTTTGTTTCCCAGGGAAAAGATGAACTATTACACTCTGAGCTATGTCTTTTTTTAATGGGGCTGTATCTTTTGTGATCATAAAAATTAAATGTAGCTATGTCTTGGTTTTGCATGACTGCACTGTTAATGCAAAGGGTTCCCCCATCTCCACTTTCCCTCCTGTGTTTTACAGGTAGTCAGATGCCTCCGCAGCCACCCGGGAGCCAGTCAGAATCCAGTTCCCATCCCGCCTTGAGCCAGTCACCAATGCCACAGGAAAGAGGTTCGTCTCCAGTTCATGTCTTACATGCCTATAGTGCTTTCAGGCGATAAGGCTTACGTGAGTTTGCTTACCTATGCACCTCCTTATCATTACTTTTTTTTAAAGGATGTTATGTTTTCTTATCAGATGGAAGAAACAAACAAAAACCCTTCCAATAAATATGGAGAGGAGGGAGGATGCTTTCTTGCAGGTGGGGTGAAGTTTTGTCAAAGTACAGTTCAAGGCCCTAAGAATGTGTGTGTCCACATAGCACCATGAAGCATGGTTCACATGTGACTGTAGTCTGGTATTAGATCTAGCTGTGTAAAAATAACTTTGAATGACTCAACTAGGGTATCAGTCCCCATGCGTATGTACGTGGGTTGGGGGTGAGGGGTTGTGTGTGTTAATACTGGTTATTCCCTGATATTTAATAGTAAGATTTTAAACCCAGAGCAAGACCCTGTCTTAATAAATGGTAAAATCTTAGAACTGGAGCAGACCTAAAACTTTCTATGGCCCTGGTCACCTAAAGCAACTGAGGAGTATAGAGGTTAGGTGTGACTTCCCTTATTCTCAGGAGCTAGTTAGTGCCAGTCCCAGAGAAAAAGAATATGGGCTTTTCTGAAACCTTTGGAGAGAAGTGGCCCCACATCTGCTAGTGCTCTTGACCTTGAGCTCAGTCCTGCTTGTCATCCCTGCCATGGGTTTCTTACTGCCTTGCAGAGACCTTGGGCCCACCCATAGTTACCTCTGTCTTCATTCTCACTTGAAGCAGTAAAGCTACACTTTGTGGTGGTTTTAATCCAGATTGGTGTACTGGGGAGGTACGAGAAGCCTACCTGTGCACCCCTGGTGCAGTGGCAGGTCACTTCCCTTGCTGTGGGGCAAGGCTCGCCTGCTCCATCCCACACCAAAAGAGAGAAATACCACTGTCCTCCACTCCCCTCCTCTCTCACACAGGCTTGGAGGCCAGAAGTTCCCACCTTGGCAGCTAATATGTACTGAGCTCCTTACCTCTACTGTTTATAACTTTTTGTATATGAGTTGTAGAGATGATGATTTGCTTCTGATTAGAATTATGATTTCTGATTAGAATTATGAGGTTTAAGTTATTTTACATGTTAAAACTCAGCAGCATGTTTAGAAAGTAATGTCAATGAAAAGATAGATTTGTTTTATCTACACATCATTTGTGTTGAATTGAATGTTTCAGAGGGATAAAATGAATTTTTCGTTTTCCAATACCATTACATATTTAACTTTTTATTATAATTTAAGGTATACTTGATAATATAATTTTTTTTTTTGTTTTTTTGTTTATTGGGGTTTTTTTGAGACGGAGTCTCCCTCTGTCGTCTGGGCTGGAGTGCAGTGGCCGGATCTCAGCTCACTGCAAGCTCCGCCTCCCGGGTTCACACCATTCTCCTGCCTCAGCCTCCCGAGTAGCTGGGACTACAGGCGCCCGCCACCTCGCCCGGCTAGTTATTTGTATTTTTTAGTAGAGACGGGGTTTCACCGTATTAGCCAGGATGGTCTCGATCTCCTGACCTCGTGATCCGCCCGTCTCGGCCTCCCAAAGTGCTGGGATTACAGGCTTGAGCCACTGCGCCCAGCCAATATAATGTTTTAATAATGGAATAGTTCATGGTTTTTAAACTTTAGAGTGTGTGAGAATCATCTGGAGGACTGTTAAAAGAGATTCCTAGGCCCCACCCCCAAGTTTCCGATTCAGAAGGTTTGAATTGGGACATTTAAAACCTCCATTTTTGGCAAGTTCTCAGATATTGCTGATGCCGGTGACTTGAGGACCGTACCTTGAGAACCACTGCCTCCTAATGGTGCAATAATAAGTTTTCGAGGTGGGAGAATCACCTGAGCCCATGGAGGTCAAGGTTGCAATGAGCTGCAATCACACCATTCACTGTACTCCACCCTGAGCAACACCCTGTCTCAAAAAAATAAAAATAGATTTTAATAATTGTGTGAATATGTGCATTTGTTTCCCTGAATTCTCTACTGTGACCTGCTGTAAATCATCCTTTCATCCCATATCATCTCTATAAATTGCTTGATCTGTATTAACTCCTCATGTGGCTCTGGTCATCTTGAAGGCATTATAGAAGTTCATAGTGTGCTGGTGCCAAGCAAGCGTGACTCTGACTAAAATCCTGTTTTGGGTTGTGAGTTGCACCTGTGTTGTATGGTTGGGTCACTGTGGGGAAAAAGGAAATTGTCCTGCACTGGATGCCTGCTCGGGTCAGGCAGAGAACTGAGATGAAGACTCACCCCATAACCCTGTAACATCACTCTCCCAGTTCTTTCTATTTTAACACGTGTTAAAGGGTAAGAGGTCCCTTATTTGACAGTCTTAAAATTTTAACCTTTGTTACTAGGAAGAAAAAAGAAAGAAAGAAAAGAGAAACCCTCTCCTTGAACAATGTGTTTCCCAACCCTTTCCAACAGATACGTGCTTGGGAAATTGGGCAGTGTAGAAAGCCAGATGTGAAAAACAGGACGACAGTTAGGAAACTGAGCTAAATCAAACTTTTAGCTTAAATTAACACACTTTCAAGGCAAAATCTAGGCTTTTTAGTGGTACCATTGTATGGAAATTACCATGTTAATATGATTATTGTTTTTCTTTTGATTGCCTTTATTATATGTAGTGTAGTTTGGGTAACTGACACCAGATACGTAACAATCTGAGTGGTTATAATGACCACTTCTTTTTTTTTTTTTTTTTGAGATGGAGTTTCGCTCTTGTTGCCCAGGCAGGCTGGAGTGCAATGGCGCATTCTCAGCTCACTGCAACCTCTGCCTCCTGGGTTCAAGCAATTCTGCCTCAGCCTCCCAAGTAGCTGGGATTACAGGCATGTGCCACCACACGCAGCTGATTTTGTATTTCAGTAGAGATGAGGTTTCTCCATGTTGGTCAGGCTGGTCTCGAACTCCTGACCTCACGTAATCTACCCGCCTCGGCCTCCCGAAGTGCTGGGATTACAGGCGTGAGCCACCGCACCAGGCCATGACCATTTCTTTCAAATAGTAAATATAAATTATATAAGTTGCTAAATGTGAATCGATTTTTATGAATGTGATCTCTAGACCTCCTCTGAAGAGACATTATTATATTGTTATAGTTCGTTTTCACACTGCTATAAAGAACTACTAGAGACTGGGTCCTTTATAAAGAAAAGAGATTTAGCTGATCCTGCAGGCTGTGCAGCAGGCATGGCTGGGGAGGCCTGTGGAAACTTCCAGTCATGGTGGGAGGTGAAGGCAAATGTAGCACATCTCACATGGCAGGAGCAAGAGGAAGAGAGCGAAAGGGGAGGTGCTACACACTTTTAAACAACCATATCTCGTGAGTTCTCAAGAGATAGCACCAGGGGGATGATGCTAGACCATTAGAAACCACCCCCATGACCCAATCACCTCCCACCAGGCCCCACCTCCAACATTTGGGATCACAATCAACATGAGCTTTGGGTGGGTACACAAAGTCAATCTATATCGCTATGTGCATTCCCTTTTGTGTGTGTTTGTTGGTTAGGCAAGACCCTGAAAAGGAAAACTTCCTATTTTAAAGTGACTGTTATGTTAGAAGATGCTTTGCCTCGCATGAGTGAAATTTCCTCCAGCACTGGGTAGCAAGGTTCTAACGAAAATGGCTTTATTATGTGTTAAAATTTAGGAAAAAATGTTAGCTCCTAATAACCTTTGATCAAATGCCACTTGATCAGGTGTTTAAATGGCAAATGACAGTCACTTTAATGCTTTCATACAATAATAAAACCATTTGTTTGTTGGACCATCATGTGGTGTGTACCAGCAACATAACACAATGGAAAGTAAATCTAACAAAACTCTTACTAAGAAATTCCCTAAAAGTGATGCCTCCATATTGGAAAGTAACTTAACTTTGTTTATACTTTTTTTTTTTTTTTTTTTTTTTTTT